>NC_141036.1:23157500-23332500 GCF_052040795.2 Danio rerio | reverse complement strand
TTCCAGTAGCTCTGTAGCTTGTTGCCGTGCTTGTTTATGATGTGGCCGCTGGGCTGCTGGACCCCAATAATTGCTGCTTGCAGCTTTATTCTGTAATTTTGTCATAAAATTGTCATTTATACAAAACATAACATTTTCTGTTGGTCTCAAATCACCAAATTGTGGCCATAATTATTGCACACTGTGAGCCCAGCATAAACTGAAACTTAACTGGCTAATCCGGCTTCCATGTACAGGCCTCAATTTTATTCTGTGTCTCTGTTTTTTTGGCAGTGGCGAGCAGAAGCGTTGTCCCCTGTGTGAAGTGATCTTCCCTCCTCACTACGACCAGTCCAAGTTCGAGGAGCACGTGGAGAGCCATTGGAAGATCTGTCCCATGTGCAGCGAACAGTTCCCTCTGGACTGTGACCAGCAGCTCTTCGAGAAGCACGTCCTCACCCACTTCGACAGTAACGTGCTCAACTTCTAAGTCAGAAAACGAAAGTCCACTTCGCGCTCTTCTTATTTGTGTTGCAGTTAACAGCATGTTTAGCTTCGAGCATTCATCTATAGACAACTGATTCTTCATTTAACACGATCAAGGTGAAGTTTGGATACAGGTAATCAACTCCAAATGACCGAATGATGGAAACTAGGTGCGTTTTAAGGTCTTTATTTATGGTTCTTATTAGTTGGGGTTACTTCTGTCAATGGGAGTGTAATGTAGCTCACTTTAACGCCGCTCTTATCAAAATTAGCAAGGCAAGTGGTTACGAATAATTTACAAATACAAATAGTTTGTCATATATAAGTTGAAGTCAGGTTTGGCCTACTATACTGTGTGCAGGCAGAGAACAGCGGTTTCTGTCAGGGCATGTATGAGGGTTATTCTATATTATGAAATTATTTTAGAATAAGCGTTTAAAGATGAATAATCAAGTTTTTTTTGAGTTAGTGTATTTTATTCTTTCTCTATTTAAATCACTTATTTTAATTGAGTTGCATGCTCATGTTTCCTGTGCACTGAAATCATAAACCTCTTGTTTTTGTTTGTTTTTTTGGTTGCTCCATTACTTTTAGTTAAATACATTTGGTCTCCTACTGTGTGAGTGTGTCTTATATACAAGATCTAAACCAATAAAGATTTCACTGAAGCAATATTTATGCATCCTGGTCGTGTTATAATAATATTTACAATTTACTTTGACTTAAAAATGTCATGGTAAATTCATTGTGAAGATTATTCGAAAGTAATGCTAACAAACACATTATTATTGATACAATTAAAACTATATTATTAATATTAATATTACTGGGAAAATCTTAAAGGGAGATTTCATTCTATTTGTTGTTGACTATTTCAAAACTTGTGGATTGAAGGACAGTGGCAAACATTTTAAATAAACAATTATAATTAATAACTGCATATTTTAATGCCATTAAATAATTCTTATTTTTTTTTAAATGCCTCACATTTTTGGGTTTATAAATTATTAATAGGCCTGCATGGTGTCTCAGTGGGTAGCACTGTCGCCTCACAGCAAGCAGGTCGCTGGTTCGAGCCCCGGCTGGGTCAGTTGGCATTTCTGTGTGGACTTTGTGGGGGAAATCCGAGCACCAGGAGGAAACCCACACAAACACGGGGAGAACATGCAAACTCTACACAGAAATGCCAACTGACCCAGCTGTGACGTGAACCAGTGACTGTTTTTTGCTGTGAGGCGACAGTGCTTATCACTAAGCCACCATTTTCATTTTCATTTTCACCATTATCATAGATTTAGATTCATATATATATATATATATATATATATATATATATATATATATATATATATATATATATATATACATACACACACACACACACACACACACACATTTTCTGACATTTTTGGTTTATAAACTATTAATACTTGATGAATGTTTTAGTGAGGTTCCCCTTTAAATAATAGTAAAACATTATGGATATGCCATTACCCTCCCCCACACATTGAACCCAAGATGATAATTTTTAGTAAAAATGTTAAGTTAAAAGTATATATTTTATTATTATTATTAAAATCAGATTATTATTTTAAATACTTATGTCATATTCTCCATATTTCCCCACACATTCACTCCCCCCCTCAAAAAAAGTTTAAATTTAAGTAAAAATGTTCAATTATATATATATATATATATATATAACTTTTTTTTGGTTTACAAACGATTATTATTAGATGAATATTGTCATGGGTTTCTCCTTTATTCATTCCTTCATTTTCTTTTCGTCTTAGTCCCTTTATTAAACAGGGGCCGCAATACAACTTATCCAGCATATGTTTTACACAGCGGATGCCCTTCCAACTGCAACCCAACACTGTGAAACACCCATATGTACTCATTAACACACATACACTATGGCCAATTTAGCTTACCCAATTCACCAATAGCAAATGTCTTTAGACTGTGGGGGAAACTGGAGCACCTGGAGGAAACCCATGTGAACACGGAGGACATGCAAACTCCACACAGAAATGCCAACTGACCCAGCCCAGCAATCTTCTTGCCGTGAGGCATCAGCGCTACCCACTGCACCACCGCAAAGCCCATTTTTAGTAAAAATGTTTAGATAAAATATATTTGTATTATTTAACACATTCCCTTCAAAAATTACTGTTAGGAAATCAAAAAACAAACAACAAAGATTCTTAAAACATATCAGAGGCCATTTTAATATTTAAAATGTAACCAGGTTTACATTTACAAAGCAGCTTTTTTTTCTCCATTTACATTTTGTTGCAGAAAATGTCACCAGTTCCGAAACCAGTCCCTGGTGTCTTCACTTCATAACATGTAGGAACATTGTCATCCAGAAACTTACGAAAATATAATTTAAAGCACGCACATCGAAACAATACATTAAGTACACAATATATCAAATACTTCCCTCTGTACTGGCAGTGTAATACTGTAACAACGCTGCATCTAAACCCACACTGCACTTCCAACAACATTAACATCCATGCAGTGATGTCATAACGGCAGTCCCCGATCTGGCCTTCAACTCTGTTGAAGTGACTCGTTTCTACTTCACGCGAGTCTAAAAACAAATAAAAGGAGTACCTTTCTGACTCAAGGTATTACACTTGAACTGCACGTCTTCCCAAAGACAAGCTAGAAGTAGAAGAGTCACACCAGAGATGAGCCAGAATCGAGGCAAACACACAATCTGAATCACTTGGCTACACATATACTGTACTGGAATGCTGTGGTGAACCACAAATCAAGGCAACCAGTTTCAATAATCTCACAACTAACAAGCACACTGGAGGTATAGCGAAAAAATGAATTCCCTTAGCTGAAAAAACAAACTTAAAGTAAAATAAACACAGAAACGGACACCTCCAAAATGCCTTATTAGTCCTTTGAGTTTTGCAGCTAATGCTGGCAGATGATATTCCGCAACATCAGGCTTGTTGGCAATACAAAATACCCTAACAGGTTGGCAACTGGTCACTACAAAGTGCTTTAGATTGTTTGCCTGAAGATCGCTGTGGAGTTCTGGAACACTCCGGCCACAGCAAGTCTGGCAAACGTGTAACAGCCTATTCTCAAAATACTATTAAACTGGGCAGGGTTCTAGTTCTGCTTCTGAAATGCTGGCGATTGGTTTTGTGTTTTTATTTTTCACCTGAGAGTCATTTGGTGCTGTAAGTCAACTCTTCTGAGATGAACAGAAAGGGGCAAAAGCTCTACAGAAAAAACAAACTGCACAACCGTAATCAATCGATATCAGTCTCTGAAGTTCTGATGAAAATACAACATAAGAATAAAGTATAGAATTTTAATTTCTGAAAGCATATAGAATATAGTTATGTACACTATCTGTAAATGTTGCTTATATAGGGCTAGATATTGGTATATTACAAAACATTCAGACTTTTTAGGCTGCCCTTTTCTTTCAGTTTCACACACAGTTAAAGCACAGGTGTCAAACTCAGTTTTCTTGAGAAGCGCAGCTCTGCACGGTTTAGTTTCAAGTCTATTTAAACACACCTAATTGAATTATTTAGGTCTTTCAGGCTTTTTGAAACCGATAACCTTTTTGAAACAAGTAACCCAGCAACATTTTTTGTGCCTAAAAGATGTCTCTTAAACAAGGCTAAATTTGGGCTCTCAGTGAACATCTGATAGATGTCTGATAGATGTCGGATAAACAGAAATGAATGACTACAGATATAAAGTCTGTCTAATCTGTCTATTTGACTAGTCTAGTTTTGGGCTATTCTTAGATGTCTATTAGATTTTCACTGACAGCCAAAGTTTAGCCTTGTTTTAGCTAAATTTGGGTTTTAGTTTAGTTAGTTTAGCCTTGTTTTAGCTAAATTTGGGTTTTAGTTTAGTTAGTTTAGCCTTGTTTTAGCTAAATTGGGGTTTTAGTTTAGTTTAGTTAGTTAGTAACTAATTAAACACACCTGATCAAATTAATTATGTCCTTTGGGCTTTTTGAAACCTACAGGTAACCCAGCAAGCAGTCTCTGCTGTTAAAAGATGTCTAATAGACGTCTCAATATAGTCGTGATAATCAAATAGACATCCAAGAATAGGCCAAAACTAGACTAGTCATCAAAATAACAGAAATGAATGACTACACATATATAGTCTGTCTACTCTGTCCAATTGATGACTAGTCTAGTTTGGGCTATTCTTAGATGTCTATTAGATTTTCACTGACACCTTAAGTTTAGCCTTGTTATAGCTAAACTTGGTTTGTAGTTGAGTTTCAACTCTAATTAAACACACCTGATCAAATTAATTAGGTATTTCAGGCTTTTTGAAGACAGATGTCTAATAGACAACCAAACATAGTCGTCTTTGCTAAAACAAGGCTAAATGGCTGTTTGTTTGTTTGTTTGTTTTTTTGACAAGGTTGTTAGTGAAAATCTAATAGACATCTAATAACTGGCCAAAACTAGACTAGAATAATAATAATCTATGCAGAGCTGCGGCCCTCCAGGTACTGAGTTTGACACCCATGCCTTAAAGGGACAATTCAACCAAAATGAACATTTATACTCCATTTGCTCACCCTCTAAAGTTAGAGTCCAAAGAACTTCGGTTCTAAAGTTGTCTAAGCTTCTTTTTTTCTGCAGAACATGAAAGAGGACATTTAGAAGAATGTTGAAAACACATTGACCTCTATAGAAAAAATATACTATTTAATAGGGATTAACAATGGCTTGGTTACCCATGTTTTATCTTCAGTGTTGTTCAGAAAAAAGAATCCTTTGGACAAATGGAGGATAAATATCATGACAGAGTTTTAGTTTTGGGTGAACTATCCCTTTAAAATATTAGATCACCCCAAATTGAGAATTCTGTCATAATTTACACATCTTCATCATTCTAAATCTTCAAAAGCAACAACATAACCACATTCTTTTCTTAAATCTGTTCATTTATTGAAAGTCTTTCAACACAAAACTCTGAATCGTCAATGAAGAGGTCAGAAATAAATCCATATGAGTTAAAAAGTGTAATCCAAGTCTACTGAAGAGACACAATCGCTTTATAAAACAATTTTATTGACATATAAACACTAATAAGCAAGCAATGTGAAAAGCAATTGTGTTTCTATAGAAAATTTGGATTAAACCACTCGTATTGATTTTAACGTTAGACCTTGACATACATTTTTGAACTGACTTCCAATGGATGAACAGAGACCACTCAGATTAATTAAAAATGTCTTTAAGTGATGTTAAAATTATGACTATTTTAATTCTGGAGTGAACTAAAGCACTGTTTCTCAACCACATTCCTGGCGGACCACCAGCACTGCATGTTTTGGATGTCTCCTTTGTCTGTCACACCCATTACAGACCTTTCAGTCTCTTCTAATGAGCTGATGATCTGAATCAGGTGTGTTTGGTAAAGGAGACATGGAAAATGTGCTGAGCTGGAGGTCCTCCTGGAACGTGGTTTAGAAACACTGAACTAAAGCATTCAGTGTGAGGGCTGGTTATCTACTCATGAGTCTCTCCTTTTCCAAAAATGCACCATCTTTTACAAAAAGAAACTTGCATAAAAAATAAGACGAGGAAACAAAACTGAATAAATGCAAATGTGCAAAAATACAAAACCTTGAACTCTAATAACATACAAATAAGCAAAGAAAATAACCAAAAATATATATAATGTAATTAAAGCATGCAATTGGGAGTGTAGTGTTTTAAGGATGGTCCAATCCTCCTCAAGGAGGTACGGAATGATATGAGGATTCATGGAGTCTTCCTTGAGGAAGAGGAGAATAAAAAGATTAACATTTCCTCCTCGTGAGGAGTGAAATAGAGGGGAAGGTGAAAGAGTTTTACTCGCCAAAGAGTAGAGAGAAAGGCGTCCTCCACACAAAGGTTGCGTTTTGGATGTCCTCCAAAAAAAAGGAGAACCAATCAGGTCAGTTGATGGACAGCCAGAGCTGCTGGTGCAGATGTGGAGGTGTTGGGTTTGTACTGTACATATGCACGTATGTATGTGTGTGTGTGTGTGTGTGTGTGTGTGTGTGTTGGCACTCTCTACTGCTGCAACTTGCGGATGATCTCTGCAGAGACCGGCGGGTGGAAGTTGATGGTGTGGTGTCTGAGCCCCTGAGAGCTTTTGTAGCTTTTACCACACCGGCACTTGAAGGGCTTGCGAACACGGATCTGAGTGCGGTGACCGTTCTTGGCATGGTATTTAATACCATTCACATTCTGCAAAAGAGAAACAACCATTATTATTATTATTATTATTATTATTTATTTTTTAAATTAATCAAAACAAGCATAGGCCAAATGTTCAATTTAGGCAATAACTGACAAGAGAGAATTTTCTTTTCATGTGTTATTTACAATTGTGTTTTACTTATAATGAAAATTTAATTAATAAAAATAGATAAAATGCCATAAATGGAGTCTGATTAAAGACTGCTCAATACACCATGGATCTGCTGTTTAAAATTGACAGTTCGAAGAACAAACCCTTTGAAGTAATGTTGTAGGATGTTAAAGTGAAAAGATGACCATTGAAGGCTCTTTTAGCTTTCAGTGGATTCATTTGAATTTTCACTAGTCTGAGTCTGGTTGAATTTTTCAGGTTACAACACTGTCAAAATGCTGAGTTCCACACAATTCCTTCATGTTGTCACTACACAAATTCATCGTTAACTTAATGGTTTTTACAAATTTAAGTGTATTAAACAGTTACTTAATATTGTCCCAACACAAATCAATTAAAGGGGTTTTCCACTACGATCTCATATTTTAAGCTTTAGTTGATGTGTAATGTAGCTGTGTGAACATAAACAACATCTCTGAACGTAAGATGCTCAAAGTTCAATGGAAGGGAGACCTTTGCTGCGTCCGAAACAGCATACTTCCATACTATAGAGTACGCTAAAATCAGTTTGCGAGCTGAGTAGTATTTTGAAAATCATAGAATTCGAAAATCAGTATGCAAGAAGTACCAGGATGACTTACTACTGGCGAGATTCTGAAGTGCGCATCCCATGATGCCCTGTGAGAGAATTCATGAATGGAAGAGAAGCGACTCAACTGACGCAGGAAGGTCACGTGACCATGACAAAATGGCGGATGTAGTACGTCAGAATTCCATTCATACTTTTCACATTTATAATGTATAGAATGCAATGACTGTAAAAAATATGGACGACGCGACAGCCCCTTTTCCCATTGAACGCCTTGAGGGCAAAACGCCTGCTTGACGGGCACAAACTGTCGCAAAAGACTGCTGAAATTGGAGCCTTGACATGCGCAGAAGGACTGTCTGATGGAGCCAGAGGAGGAGCCGCGATAATGAGCGGAGTCGAGCTTCCAACCAAACGCTTTATGTAAAATCAACCACGCCCCCCGAACTTCTCACTCGACTGCCGGTGTCTGCACTATAACAAACGCTCACTGATGTAAATAGAAGCACTTACATTAAAAAAAAACACAATAATATACGGTTTAAAAACTGTGTGATGTAAGCTGTTAAACTTTAATAAAAGCAATACATGGTGGACTGCAGAAATAAACGATCTTTTATACACTCTAGCCTGAATATGAGCACAAATAATATATTCTCTTATATTTGTTGTTGGTATTTGTTATCTTCATAGGGGTAGAAATAACACTTGTAAAATATGAACAATAACATATAAACAACACATACATTTTTAGAAAGGTTTTTATTTTTAATTAGCCATCAACAGAACCCAAAATATAGCCTACACACCATAACGATTTACCATGCGGGAACAATCGTGCGTTTAGAAGATAAATACAGCAAGATTACTAAATATCAACCGGATATTTACATATCCCAACTCTGCAATTTGTCAATTTGTGCAAAAAAACTTTGCACTATTAATACAATGTATCTGCTGCAACATCACTAGTATATTGTTTATTCATTTTCGCTTAAATTGTTTATTTATTTAATTTATTTGCCTCCGTTTTCATTTGGTTTATTCGATGCCTTCATTATATCTGGCAACGAGGAATTTACATTCATTTTAATGTTAGCTGGAGTGTTCAAATAAAACGCCAACAGTAAATGATGTAAATAAATAATATCTAACATTTACAGCTCTATTAGGTTATATAAGATTCGATTTCAAGAACCTTATAATGATTTATAACAGCACATTCAGTAGATTACTTAATAACATGCCAAAACTTAAAATGCAGAGACGTCCTATAAAGCAAGTTCAAATAACCTTACAGGAGATCAACGTGGAGATTATTATTTAGACACAAAGAGAATTACTGCTAACGATCTTCTGTATTTTCCCCGTACTTAAATGGGTTTATTTTATTGTGCAGTTTTATTGTCATTTTCGTATTTCTTAATTCTTGTGCACTACAAAATGTATTCAATTGTATTATTATTTAATACTTGTGCAATCGATACAGGTTTATTGTTATTTATTTTGTCCTTTATTTAAATAATTGCTATGTATGCTGTTTGCATCTTTATTCAAAGGTTAAACTCAGTGATACACTTTGCGTTCACATAGTAGCATGCGTTTGTTGTTATATCAACAAAAATGGTTGTAATAACGTTAACAAATGTGAGGGTTTTATATAATGAAGATTCAATCGCGCCAGCTCCGGGCAGCAGAGCATAACCTACTCGCGCGTCGCGGGCTGATTCCGGCTCGCATGCGGCAGCGCCTGCTCGCTCGGCCGCCGCATCTGGCTCAATTGACTCAGGCTGGAATCGGGCAGTGAGTCCAGGCATCCGGAGTAGGTCCAGCAGAGGTAGTCAGTCTGAGGGGTAAGTCTCCGGCAGGCAAGAACTGGCCCCAGTGTATTTTGCTATCTGGGTGGCTAGGTGTGTATTAGCAAACTAATTAAGCCCAAAAAAAGCTCTGACCTTAGCGAATAAACAGTGTTCCACCAGATCATGTATGTCAGAAACTGTAGTTTACTGCTGAACTCATTTTGTCATAGTAAAATATCACAGAAATCGAGTAATAACACTTCAGTCTTCTGCCGAAGCTCAGACGCCGCGCTTTGAGAAACTGTCAATCACCGCTGTCAATCACGATGACACGCCCAGCATTAAATTACTGCTAAAAACAAACTGTTTACAAAAATGAGGATCTGCACCTATTTCAGCACAATAACCAGTGCCTTAATCGACCAGAACAATCTTTCGGGACATTTTATTGCAAGTGTAATAAATTTTTTTATTTGGGCTCAAGTCTCCTTCATTAACACGGAGGAGGCGGGCTTTATGACTTGTACTGCAGCCAGCCCCCAGGGGGCGATCTAACGGCCGAGACCTTCACTCAAACGCAGGCTTGCGGCACACTTGATAGAATGTACTTTTCAAACGGCCGAGTAGTATGTTTAAATTCAAATGCAGTACCTACTGAGTAGTAGGCGGTTTCGGACGCAGCCCTTGCTGTTTCTCAATATGCGTTCTTCAGCGGTCTTGCATTCTCGTGTTCTTGTGTAACGTCATCATCCGCTGCCAAAGTTCATTTTCAATACTCAAGACCGCAAGAACAGAGGACGCGTGAAACTTCCTAGATGTGTTTTAGATATCGAGGATGCACCGATGCAGACTTGAGCACCAATCTCGCTCTAGAAGTCCCAGAAGTCATTGCGACTGGATATGGGAAGCACAGCATTTTATTAAGATTTATTATTAAAGTTCAGTGATTTAACTTATTTACCTCAGCAGTTTCCCTAAATAAAATGGTGAATATAAACAATTCCATGGCATGGACATCTTAGTAAAGGAATAAACACATTTAAGGCTCCTACACACCGGGACTCTTTTTGTTTGTGTTTATAGTTAGAGTTTGTACGAGATGTTTTTCCGCATTCAAACCCAATCGATTTTTACTGGCGTCAAGCAGAAGAGTATGCAACACTCCTTGATGTTAGATGGCGCTACACAACTTTAAGCTTCCAACAGCCGCTTGTAACACAAGAAGTGAAAGAGAGGAAGTTCACGCGCTTGTTAGTAAAGTTACTCGTGACACGAACAAGCATGGATGGCACAAGTAGCAGCTACAACTCTAGCGATGAAGAAATGATTATTGTTCACAAAGCAATAAGCAGCTTCACGTTCATATCGCCTCTGAGCATCTTCTTCAATTCACGCTCGCATTGACAGTTTTGCACTTGAGCACCTCCAAGTGCTGTTTACTGTAACTTCCGCAGCTCCGTGAACGTAAACAAAATTGCCGATCTGGTTGGTGGAGGTTTTAACGCGGTGCGTCAAAAAAAAAAAAAAACAAGCATGAGACGTTTTTTTTTTTGTAATTATGCTTTTGCGCCTGCCGTTTTGCGCGTTGGTGTGCACAATCACATTGACGCCCTTTATACAGTCATGAGGCATTAAACAGACGGAAAACGGGAGCAAAAAACGTCTCGGTGTGCACGGGTCCTATGGGTGTCTGTTTGCTGAAATTCGTATTAGAGCTGTTTATTTATATTATACAAGGTATATTTATAATGGTTTTATACATGGTATATATTGTGTAAAGGGGAAAAACTAATGTTTTGTGTAATGTTTAAATAATTTTACATTTAAAACGCTTGAAGGTCATAACCATCATAAAGAATGAACAAAGTTTGGTGACTACAAAACAAACAAACAAACAAACAAAAAAAAAAATTTGGGCCAGTGAGATTATAAACCCCTTCAGGTTACGTGCATACACCATGCACATACACTTTGCCCTGCAAAGGGGTGTGGGCAGAGGTGCTGTAATATAGCAGAGAAAGCTAAAATGGTATCCAAACGCTGCTTTTCCACGGAGCTTGTTCTGTTTCTGTATTCAGGCCTCCAAAAGACACAACACAAACTAGAGAAGTGCTTACAGTTAAATTTGAATTATTCTCCAAAGAATTATAAAAAACTATATAGCTAGCATTTGACAAAGTAGAACTTCCAGAATCTTATTCGGTTTAGTGCTGGATTTGGCTAATACTTCACCAATCATAATAGAAGAAGCTGTGGATTGTGAGCCACAACCTGTAAGTATTTTTATTTGTTAAAATTGAACTATTACATGCACAATTTCTAGCATTAAAGGTATGTTGTAGTGAGGACGTAAACAAGGATGTAAACAGCAGGAAATACTGTTTGGCACCGCTAACAATTTATCAACAAACTCACATTTTATCACTGTACAAATCTGTAGCTGTAAACACCCACAATCTTCAGCAACGCGGCAGTGTCTCTCCTTGTGGCAGCTTTCTGTGCATTCTAGATGTCAAATAACAAACTCGCGAAGGATGTGAGCGTTTCATATTACTTACACATGCTTATTCCGAATATGTGAAAAGACACTTGTCAGAAGTTATTTTAGAGAGCAGGCGTAAGGTTCAGCTGTGTCCTCTGTGTCATTTTCTGTCGGATTCAGGCACAGATACCGCTAAACGCTTCACTGAATGACAGTTGTATATGATTAAATTAAGATATATGAAAAAATTATGTGGAAAAAAATGTTTTTTTTTACAAGTGAAGCATGAGCACACAATGTGTAGCATCTTATAAACACAACAAGTCTTACAAATACTCATCCCTTTAAGTTAACAATTGTTTTTACAAATTTAAGTGGATTGAACATAAAACTTTTAAGTTGTCCAAAAAAAAAACACAACATAATTGTTTCAACAAGCAGGAAAAGTCATTGTTTGAGTAAACAACAAGTCTTACAAATACTCATCCCTTTAAGTTAACAATTGTTTTTACAAATTTAAGTGGATTGAACATAAAACTTTTAAGTTGTCCAAAAAAAAAACACAACATAATTGTTTCAACAAGCAGGAAAAGTCATTGTTTGAGTAAAAAAATACTAACTATTAAGTTACAAGTAAATATTAATAAGCTGTAATAAGCTATGTATATTGTTTCGATAGTCTACAGACCAGACCATCATTAGACAATAACTTGCCTAATTACCCAAACCTGCCTAGTTAACCTAATTAACTTAGTCAAGCTTTCAAATGTCACTTTAAGCTGTAAAGAAGTGTCTTGAAAAACATCTAGTAAAATATTAAGGTAAATATATAAAATATTATATATAAAATATTATATATATATATATATATATATATATATATATATATATATATATATATATATATATATATATATTATATATAAAATATTATATATATATATATATATATATATATATATATATATATATATATATATATATATATATATATATATAATTTTATATCATCCTATAGACAATATTAATTTAAAATGTCACTTTAAGCTGTAAAGAAGTGTCTTGAAAAACATCTAGTAAAATATTAAGGTAAATATATAAAATAATATATATATATATATATATATATATATATATATATATATATATATATATATATATATATATATATATATCATCCTATAGACAATATTAATTTAGAAGCGAGATTTGTGAGGGCTGTACTCATTAACGCAGAGCCCTGTATATGTATAAACAAAAAGATCTGCAAGTAAAATTGTACTTAAATCTCTCCAGAACTATAAACCATCCAGTGTTGTGTGAAATTGTGAAGAAAAGTGTCAGCTGTTTGACAGAGGTGGAGACCAGCCACTGACTGAACCCAAATAAAGCCAAAATGAGAGCCACATCTAACAGTGCATCTGAACATGCAGAGACTCCCTGATGGCTGTCATCATCCATTTCCTCCGCTTCTTACCGAACACGGCTCTCACAGGCTGCACATCATTTATCTCAGCAGCCAGAACCAGATGGCAGTGGAAAATCTCATAAAACGCACAGGCCTTGCAGTGGACCGACTTTTAAAATGCATGCTGAGCTTCCAGTCCTGCTCCATTACAGCTCTTAGTGTTAATACACTCTTTCACAGTGAGAGTCCAGCATTTGCTGCTTGATCAGATTTGTGCCACTGCTGATCGCTCTTGGTTATGGATACACAGATGTGCCATAAATATGCTGTTTAGTAAAAGACTACGTTATTCTGTTAGTAAGTTAAGGCATTTCAATTTCAGCATAGATATTAACAATAGAAATGTTACTTGATCGATTAAGATGATTTCTGAAATAGTGTACTGGATTAATGCTTATTTAATGCTGTAATTATATTTTACAATGTAACTGTATTTTATCGTGATATTAAAGAAAGGTCTCAGATCATCCAAGATGTTAAAGAGAACAAAAAATTAACATTTTAACACTATATGCTCTTCCCCAGCGGTTCCAACCTTTATGAGTTGTCTTTATTCTGTTCAACTTAAAATATGATATTTTGAAGAATGCTGAAAACCTGTAACCATTGACTTCCACAGAAGGTAAAGCAACTATTGTTGACGCTAATGATTGCAGGTTTTCAGCTTTCCTCAAAATATCTTCTTTTGTGTTCAAAGAAAATAAAGAAAGCCAAACCAGTTTAGAACAAGTAAAGGTTAAGCAAATGATGACAGAATTGAATTGTTTGGGTGAACTATGCCTTTAAGTACATTTTTTACTTCAGTATATAAACTTAATGAAGATTTTTATATAAAAAATGTAATGGTTGTTAATTTAAAACATGCAAGTCAATGGTGTTCTGCATTTTAAAAGTCAAAAAACATACAGACTACACAGATTTAACCTTTTAAAAACGTATTTGGGGTTCCTAACAAATAGGTTGAACTAATGGTAATAATTGGAGATGGAAACGCAGCCATTTGACTAATCAGCTCTTTTTATTAGGGCTGCTTGATTATGGGAATCACAATCACAATTATTTTGGTCATAATTGTAATTTTTTAAAATAAATATTTCCCAAATGGTAAAGTAAATTTTCACAGTATTTCCTATAATATTTTTTCTTATTTTTAATATATTTTTAATATTTTTTCTTCTGGAGAAAGGATTATTTGTTTTATTTTGGCTAGAATGAAAGCCAAAATAAAAGGTTTAAAGGTTTTAAAAGGTTTTATTATGCTTTCTTGTATCTTCTTGGTTACTAGGTTACCAAAACTACAGTCAGCCACTTTAACAACTTGGAAACACACCTAATTCGCGTCTAGTATTTTTTGTGAACTTTAAAAAGATTTGTTTTACGTTAAGATGGAAACTCTTCTTCCATGTTCTACTTTTCAATTTAAGATAGCCCGAGAGTAAATGAACAAATTCTTTATTATAAAACTAGTAACTATTAAAGCAATCAAACAGAAGAATCCATGGTTTACAGTGAATTTGCATAGCAGAGTTCCAAAAAGAGCTCAACTTCAAAGAAAATCACAGAACTGTATTGAGGTAATTGATGCACAATCCGGTAGCAACAAAGTTAATTTTTTCTTTTGTTTTAGCATTTTTGTAACAGGTCACCAGCAAACAGCAAACTTTCTGGGGAGTTTGTTTTAGCTACAAAAAGCCTTTGAGCTACAACTGGTCCATGGCAATTACGCAATCTGTAGTTTTAGTTCTGGAACTTCACTTTCTTTGACATGTCATTCCCCCCCAACCCCCGGAACTTTTAGAAAATCATAAAAGCATGCAGCACACATTCTAAAGATTGACAAAATGACTTCCTCATCTGTGCTGTGCATTTGCTGAATAAAACAAACTCAACATCGTTTCTGTTTTTGTTAAGCGGACGCACATACCATATACACTCACCGACCACTTTATTAGGTACACCTATCCTACAGCTTGTTAACGCAAATTTCACCAATCACATGGCAGCAACTCAATGCATTTAGGCATGCAGACATGGTCAAGACGATCTGCTGCAGTTCAAACTGAGCATCAGAATGGAGTTAATTGTTTTAAGTGACTTTGAGCGGAGCTTGGTTGTTGGTGCCAGGTGGGCTGGTGTGTGTATTACAGAAACTGGGATCTGCGGATATTTTCACACACAACCATCTCTAGGGTTTACAGAGAATGGTCCGAAAACGAGAAAATATCCAGTGAGTGGCAGTTCTGTGGGTGCAAATGCCTTGTTGATTGCAGAGGTCAGAAGAAAATGGCCAGACTGGTTCTACCTGACAGAAAGGCAACAGTAACTTAAATAACCACTCGTTACAATCGAGGTTTGCAGAAGAGCATCTCTGAACACACAACACGTCTAACCTTAGGGTGGATGGGCTACAGCAGCAGAAGACCACACTGGGTGCCACTGCTGTCAGCTAAGAACAGGAAACTGAGGCTACAGTTTGCACAGGCTCCCCAAAACTGGACAATAAAAAATTAGAAAAAACGTTGCCTGGTCTGATGAGTCTAGATTTCTGCTGCGACATTCGGATGGTAGGCTCAGAATTAGGTGTCAACAACATGAAACCATGGATCCATCCTGCCTTGTATAAGGCTGGTGGTGGGGGTGTAATGGTTTTGGATATTTTCTTGGCACACTTTGGGCCCATTAGTACCAATTGAGCATTTTGTCACTGTCACAGCCTACCTGAGTATTGTTGCTGACCATGTCCACCCTATTATGACCACAGTGTACCTATCCTCTGATGGCTACTTCCAGCAGGATAACCCGCAATGTCATAATGTGTGAATCATCTCAGACTGGTCTCTTAAACATGACAATGAGTTCACTGTACCTAAATGGCCTCCACAGTCACCAGATCTAAACCCAATGGAGCACCTTTGGGATGTAGTGGAACTGAAGATTTGCATCTTGTGCAGTCAAATCTGCAGCAACTGCGTGATGCTATCATGTCAATTTGGACCAAAATCTTTGAGGAATAAAGTACTTCCAGTACCTTGTTGAATCTATGTCATGAAAGAAAGTAGTAAGGTATACCTAATAAAGTGGCCATTGAGTGCAAGTCGCTTGTTCTTGTTTTTATTCTGACAGATATTTATGAAACACAGCCGCGATCAATGTTGTATTTTTAGGGGGTACAGTGTCAGAACTTTTGGAAACAGTATACTGTCGCTTAGCCTTCTCAAACGTCTTTTTGCCCTCAAACGAAGCACAATAAAGAAGTATACAGGGGCCTTTAATGGTTATAAATTCACTGTAAACCAAGGTTTCACATGGCTTATAGCTTTTATAAATGGTTGTTTAATACACATAGAAAGGTTTCCCAAAATTTTACAACAGTTTAAAATACATCTCTACCAAGAAACAAGGGCTGGAACTACATATTTTATATCTTAAAAAAAAACTTTTTTTACCTTGTATCTCTTTTTGCATCCAGGCACAGGACATGCAAAGGGCTTCTCGTCACCGCCATTCATGCACATGGAACTGAGAATGTATTCGGAACTAATGGCACTTTCGGTGGTCCACGACTCATCACTGTCCGACTCTTCATATTCAGCCTCCTCCTCGTCATACTCGCTGCCTAAAAAAACACAGAGTAACAATTTAATAACTGATCATGTTACATTCCCAGATATTCAACAACTACACCAACAGAACCAGAGAACAGCATTTCCCATGAGCCACTACAATATATACTGGTCGAGTTCTCTTTCTCATAGTACTCATCAGAGTACAGTATACAGCCAGCGAAGCATTTGTGTTTTATGAGAAAGAATCTGGAAGGCATAAGAAGGTCTAAAGGTTAATGCAGAGTAATAGTAAGATGCCAGCAATTTGGAGCAGTTTGTGTTCCAAACCCACAAAAAAAAAAACGTCTAATTGTGGGAGAGAGAGAGTGCACATGTTGCAAGAGAAGTCCATGGGAAACAGCAGCTATGAAAAAAAAAGTCTGTAACTAATAATGTGATTATTTTATTATCCATATTACATCAAACAAGCACTGCAGGTTTAAAGAGGGTACTACTTAAAATTCATCATTCTAAGATGAATTCAGGATTTGTTCAAATTAGGTTTCTATTTTATTACACGCAGGTTTGTACCAGAGTTACAGGTGCAGTAGGTGATTGTCTTCAGAAACATTTTTTTTTTGTGCTGGTTGAAAGTCTCTTCACAGTCCAATAGTAAAGATTCAAGTAAATTATCTAAATGTATTGAGGCAATGGCGCAGTGGGTTGGTAGGCTGGTTCAAACCTTGGCTGGGTCAGCGGGCGTTTCTGTGTGGAGTTTGCATGTTAATGTTTCCTCTGGGTGCTCCGGTTTCCCCCCCAGTCCATAGACATGCAGTACAGGTTAATTGGGTAGGCTAAATTGTCCGTAGTGTATGAGTGTGAATGAGTGTGTGTGTGAATTGTTTCCCAGAGATGGGTTGCAGCTGGAAGGCCATTCGCTGAGTAAAAACATGCTGGTTAGGTTGGCAATTTATTCCGTTGTGGCGACCCCGGATTAGTACAGGGACTGATGTATTTTTATATTCTGGGTAAGGCATAAAACTAAAAAAGGTTCATCCAACTAAATATTGTTGGGCCGACATCTCCCATTATTCCGAAGTAGCCCAAATATATGTCAGAAAATGTATATTCGGACTTCTGCGCATCTGTTAACGCAGATCCGCCATTCGTGCGTGCCCGCCTGCATTAGCGCCGCACGTTCACGAGACAATCACAGTTGCGGTAAAATCAAATGCTCAATTGAAACTTTTGAAAATCAATATTGGAGTTACTTTTGCACGCTGGAAGAAGGACGACACCATGGCTGAAGTATTACTGTTAGACGGGTAATGTTCCGTTTTAAAATTATTTTAGTCAGGCTAAGGTTATGTTAAATTGTGTTGTGCACAGATGTGTTGTTCAGCCACTGAAATGTCTCGGTGAAAGATATATGTGACTATTTTCAGTTTTATAAGGGACCTTTGACAGCATCGATAATGTAGATTTTTATTTTGTTAAACAACAAAACATCAACAAATAGCGCTATTCAGTCTAACCTGCTTTATTGAGCTCAAGTTGCTTTTATGTTAACATTGGTTCATTTTTGAGCAATGACATAATTCCTATTCTGTTTACCATGCTACTCTGACCATTTACTCTGAAATAGCATGTAAGTATGGCTTAGTAATAAATGTAATTCCTGCACGCAGCCGGCCAAACACTAACTAACAAAAAATGGTAATACTTAATTTTAAAGGTTCAAGAAACCCTGGAGTACTTTTTTGAGATTCTAACATATTTGTGTGTGTTGAGCATCATTTAAGACAGCATTAGCACCTGTCAGGTTTAATTGTGGGGAAAACTGGATAATTTTAAGCTTTTGTCAGCTAATTTCCTCTTCCGGGTTTAAAATCATTTTTGGGGCGGGATCAAAATCGGTAATGTAGCACACATCTGCTGGTGGAGTGATGACTATTCGGTTTCTCATTATTATTCATAGCAGAGTTTTCCTTTCCTTTGAGAAGACTCTGCTTCTTAATTATTCATGAGAGCATGTGCTTTTCGAAGACAAGGCAGACCAGCCAAGCTATAAGACCCAATGACGGGCTGAGACTGCGTCTGCGCACAGCTGTTCATGAAGGGTCGTATGTGTTTGTTTCTATGATTCACTTAGTTTGTTGCATGTTTTTCCCCGTGATGCTGTCAGGGCCAATACAGCAAAGTTGTTGGTTTGCAGCAATAATTTTTGTCGGGAGAGAATGGCTGACTTTGTCTTTTATCAGTTGAGTTTGTAACCATTCAGACACCTAACCTATATCGGTGCTGCTGTGTTTGGCTATGTTTTAAAAGTGTCTGGATTACCGGCAGGATTAATGGTTGAAATAGATAGGGCAAGAGACTTGCTGCACTACCATCCACTGTGTCTGCATTCAGACCCGGTGATTGAGGAGGAGAGAAGTCCTTCTCATTTATAGTGGTTATATAAACATAATTATCTTTATAATGATATAGATAAATACAAATAGCATTTGTAGCAGGACATTAAATTATGGTTTATTTCTTTGCATTTTAACTTTGTAAACTATAAAATCATGGTTCTTCCCATAATATGTCTCAATTTGTGAGCCAACTGACAGTTGCTCGCTCTCCTTTTTCTCCCATGCTCTGCTGCCATGTCCACTCCTCCCTCTGCTCGCAGCGCTCCACGCCCATCACTGAGCTTCTTTTTTTTTTATTCTGAGGTAGACTTGAACCGAAAGAGGGGGGTTTCATGGCCCTTTAGGTCACATGGCCCTTTTATTAAAGCCCAGCTCACACTGTTAAATTTCAGCCACAATTTGTTCATCAGAGACAAATTTGAGAAATCCTATTAGATTCCTGAAATACTAGACTAAAATCTGTGCTCTTTGATTGTTGGTTTGACATGTTCATAGACAGCCGCTTAGAGTCCGTTGTGATCTGATTTTTTTCTCTGATAAAGTTCTGGCAGCGTCAGAAGATTTCAGACACTTTCCTGCAGTGTGACAACAGCTGCGATCAGCGTCAATTCAAGAACCAATAGAAGCTGATGATTGACTGATTGATGATTCAATCCACACGACAATTCAAATGACCGCAGGGAAATATCAAAACAGTTTTTTTCTTCCTGATTTTTTTATTAAGACACGCCGTGTGCAAAATTGCTTATTTTTTGTTGATGTTTGCTGTCAGGAATTATTTCAGAAGGCTGAATAGTGAAAGTGTCACGCGTGGATGTCGTCAAACTCCGGGATCGTTTTCTTTCGTGCTTGGCACATCTTCATTGTCATTCATTGTCATGACTTTATGACAGCTGAGATCTTACTGTGTGACATCAGAGCCATGTTCATGCAGTCTGACATGCTACAATTGTTCAGGAATATAGAAAAAAAGCACAGTGTGAGCCAGCCTTTAGACTAATAGTTAAAAATTACTAATTATAAAAAACTACTAATCAGCTTAATAGTGCTTATTTAGGTAGTGTGTAGGATTAATGATATAGAATAAGATCATACATAATGAGTACTAATAAATAGTTAATATATTAAGAATAAACCTGCAATAATCCAGTAGTTAATACAATGAATTGTGACAAAGTAAAGTGTAACCCAAAAACTAAGCCAAAACAGCGTAAAATCAGTGCTAATTCTAAAACTTCAAACACTACATATATAAAAAGCTAAGCTGCAATAGCCACAGTAATTTAATATACATTGGAAGCATCCAAGGAGTATGTTTTTTGACATGTGTACCTGTCGGGGTGCTGCTCCTGAATGAAGATGATGGTGTAATGGGCGGAGTCACAGGCGGGGTGAGGTTGCCGCTGTTGTGTCGAGGGGGTGTGGCCACACTGCTGCGTGACAGGCTGCCCATCAGTGAGAGTGACAGCTTTGGCTGAACTTTCTTCTTCAATGATTCATGCTCGCGTCGCGCTGCATCTGTCATAAACCTGGGGAGAAAGGTGAACTTTAATAGATGCTTTTAACCTCACACCAAATTACAGTGAACACAAAACTACGACTGGAGCTAAAATTGCCAACCCAGGCTCATTCTGAAAGCGTACCGCTATATACATTTCCGCAGAGCACCAAATGTGTCCCAGGAGCAGTTTTTTTGTGGTTTTTGTTTTCGCAAATCCCCCAGAGGATGCTGTGTATGCTTTTTCAGATCTCAAATTTCTCTTGGGAGTGCCACTCACGCCTGCTCTTCTCATGTAAATTCACCAGAGGCCACTGTGGACTGACTGAATGACTGACTGATCCACCCTCCTCCTTCCCTAAACCCTGCTCGATTATGGGAAAAATCATAATCAAGATTTTTTGGTCATAATTGAAATCACAATCAGTTGAAGTCAAAACTATTCGCCCTCCTTTGAATTTATTTTTATATATAAATATTTCCCAAATGATGTTTAACAGAGGACTTTTTTACAGTATTTTCAATAATATTTTTTTCTTCTGGAGAAAGGCTTATTTGTTTTTATTTCAGCTAGAATGAAAGCAAGTTTAAATATTTTAATGGCTCGATATTATTAGCCCCTTTAAGCAATATATATATATATGTTTGATTGACTGCAGAAGAAACCATGTTATACAATGACTTGCCTAATTACTCTATCTAATTAAGCCTTTGAATATCACTTTAAGCTGAATACTAGAATCTTGAAAAATGTCTAGTAAAATATAATGTGCTGTCATCATAGCAAAGATAAAATAAATCAGTTATTAGAAATGAGTAATTAAATCTGTTATGTTTAAACTGAGCTTTAAGCATCTTCACTGTATTTTTGATTTTATTATTGATTAATAATAAAAACAGTCGGCAACAGCAGGAATATTGCACGCTGTCACTTAAGGAATAGTGCGGCTCTGATATGGTTTCTCTTTCACGTTTCTTTTGATTCTCAACTTGTTTGTTTATTACACAAATGAGGGTTAATATGAATATTCACTAAACCCCGCGCTCTGACACAAATGTGCATGTATTTGACCATTAAAGGTTCAGAACACCCTGGAGAACTTTTTTTTTTTTATATTAACAGATGTGTGTGTGTGTGTGTGTTGAGCATCAGTTAAGACAATGTTAGCACCTGTCAGCTTTAATTGTGGGGGAAACTGGATAATTTTGAGCTTTTGTCAGCTAATTTCAGCTTCCGGGTTTGAAATCATTTTTGGGGCGGGATCAAAATCGGCGACGTAACACAGTACTGCAAGTGCAATGATGACGCGTCGGTTTCTCATTATTATTCATAGGGGAGTTTTCTTATCCTTAGGATTCCTATGAGAAAAGCCAGCTGTTTAATTATTCATGAGAGCACGTGATTTCCGAAGGCAGACCTGCCAGTTTCAAGCAAGCTGTGAGACACAGACCAACGGCACGCAGTAGTCGTTCATGAAGGCTCGTATGTGTTTGTTTCCATGATCCACGCAGTTTGTTGCATGTTTTTTTCTCTACGATCTTGTCAGGGCCGATTATACAGCAAAGCTGTGTGTGTGCTGCAAGCATTTTTGTCGGGAGAGCAGTGCGACAATTGAAGAATGGCGGACGTTGACTTTTATCAGGAGTTCGTTCACATTCAGACACATCGCCGTGCTGCTGTGTTTGCCTAAATCTTCTATATTACCAGCAGGGCTAATGGTTAAAGTAGACAGGTCAGGAGACCTGCTGCACTGAGTCTGCATTCAAGATCTATAATTTACACACGGGGATTGAGGGAGAAGTCCTCATTTATAGTGTTTACATGAACACACTTATCTTTATAATGATATAAATTGTGGTTATGTGTATATGAAATTATGAATAAAAAATGTAGCAGGGCATTAAATTACTGTTTATTTCTTAGCATTTTAACTTTGTGAACTATAAACTCATGCGTCTCCTCACGGTTTGTGTCTCATTTTGTGAGCTAACTGTCAACAACAGTTATTCGCTCCCCTTCTCCTCTGCTGGCCACGCCCACTCCTGCCCGATGCTCGCGGAGCTCCACGCCCATTATTCATGCATCTTTTGAAAAAATTCTGAAGTAGACTTTAACCGAAAGTGAGGGGTGTCATGGCCCTTTAAAGCGATCACATTAAGATGGGGTTAGATGTGTGTATGCTCTGCTGTCCGAGGCAAAGCGCGGCGTGTGCCACAGCCATATCACCCTGCAGCCCAAGACCGGTTACTCACTGAAGCTAAGCAGGGCTGAACCTGGTTAGTACCTGGATGGGAGACCACTAGGAAACACTAGGTTGCTGTTGGAAGTGGTGTTAGTGAGGCCAGCAGGGGGCACTCAAGTCCTAATGCCCCAGTAAAAGTGAAGGGGACACTACACTGTCAGTGTGCGCCGTCTTTCGGATGAGACGTTAAACCGAGGTCCTGACTCTCTGTGGTCATTAAAAATCCCATGGCACTTCTCGTGAAAGAGCAGGGGTGTAACCCCGGTGTTCTGGCCAAAGTCCCTCTATAGGCTCATACGATCATGGCCTCCCAATCACTGTCTCTCCACTCCACCAATAGCTGGTGTGTGGTGAGCGCACTGGCGCCGTTGTCCTGTGGCTGCCGTCGCATCATATAAGTGGTAGATGCGCATGCTGTGCTGCAAAAGTTACATTACAGCACATGCTTTTAATCATTTTCAAATGGAACGGACTTTGCAGAGCAACACGTGTACAACTGGAAAGAGGGCGGTATGTGATGGAATAATCGTTTATCTCAATTAATGGTTTTTCATAATCGTTAAAAGCCAAAATTGAAATCGGATTTTCGATTAATAGCATGGCCCTAACCAATAGTATCTTCAAAAGCACTCCTTTCTGCATCCCAAGTCCGCCGATGTGCATGGCGAGCTAACTGGACAAACTGTTAACAGCAGGAAAGCCGTCCACACAAAGGTAAATGGTCAGCTGGTAAGCGCGAAAAGAAACAGCATCATACCGCCCCGTAGCGTTCATTTTAAAGACAAAAAATGCAAACATATTTACTTCTGGTTACATAATTCGTGATCTCCAGAAACGTACATAGGGCTACATTTTCAGAATGAGCCAGTGTTGGGAATTGCTCATCAATTCAGCACTGACCAAACCTCTGATCTTAAAAAGAACCAAAAGGCAAACTAGAAAAAAAAAAAGAACCAAAAAAGAACCAAAAAAAGAACCAAAAAGCTAACTAGCTTCTTTCAGTAGTTAAGCCACAAAGCTTTGTTTTGTTTTTTCGCAACTTATTTATGTTTTTGGTTAGCAATTTGACCCATGACATTGGGGTACAACGTCAATATGACGTCATGTTAACATCCTGTGCCTGCAGTAGTCTGTGTTTTCCCAGACAGGTTTAGGTCCGTGTCAAGTCAGGTACATTTAAAATAGCATTCTCTTTTTCAAATAACGTTTCCATGCAGCACAATTATGGGTCTCTTCAGGTTCAGGAGCATGTTTTTAGACCAGTGAAGACCTTTATTTTGAATGTCTCAGAATCCTTGCTATTTATGAAGGGTCAGAGAGCTCTCGGATTTAACCCTCTAAAGGACTAATTATAAAATCACATCTAAAACAAAATCGCTACTATTTATTTTTAGAGTACTTAAGGCTAAAATCCTTTTCCATAATTTGTTTTGTACATCTGATCTTTGTTTTAATTTGCCGTCATTTATAACTGACTTTGTCCCATTAGGGCAAACAATTTTAGGAAACTTGTCTAAAACTTCACACATTCAAATATTTTTTTTTTCTGTAGTGAGCAAGCATAGTAGTGGACTGGGTGACAGACAGAAACACATGATGAGACATGAAAATAAACAAAATAACTAAATAAGTGTTTCGCATATAACACTAGAAAGAAGTCAATCCATGCCTTAGTGTTTCAGAAACATGTCAAAAACTTTATTTATATTCAATTTCTTCATATACCACTAAATTTGTTTTAGAACTTATGTAAAATTTCCTAAAACCCGAGACAAATGCATTTGCACTTTATGGAAAATAATTCAAACATGTCTTAGTGTTTCAGAAACAGTTGTCTAACAATGTTTTAGAATTTTAAACAGTATTTAAACAACATATGTTTGTTTCAAAATCAGTTGTGTACCTATATATATTTTTGTAGTCAGGGTGTAACTGTCTTTTTTCAAACAACGTAGTGTAACTGTTTTTTTCACCAAAAAGTAATGTAATTTATTTTTTCTTGCAACATTTTTTCATTCATTCATTCTTTTTCCTTCTGCTTAGTCTCTATTTCAGAGGTGAAACGCCAACGATTCCAGTGTATGTTTTACACAGCGAATGTCTTTCGAGCTGCAATCCACTAATGGGAAACACCCATACGCACTCATTTACACATACTCATAGACTATAGCCAATTTAGTTTATACAATTCATCTATAGCGCATGTGTTTGGACTAAAGGGTAAATCATAGCACTCGGAGGAAACCCACACCAACAAGGGGAGAACATGCAAACTACACAACGTTCTTGCTATGAGTCGACAGTGCTAACCACTGCGCCATCGTGCCACCAGAAGTGCAACACTTTTTTTCAAAAATAGTCTAACAGTGACTTCATGTTAAAAACCAGTAGTGAACAATGTTAAACAGTATTTTAACAATATAAAGTTTGTTTTAAAAACAGTAGTGTAACAATGTCTTTTCACAAAAAAAAGTAGTGTAAATGAATTTTTCAATAACAGTAGTTTAACTAACTAACTAACTAACTAACTAACTAACTAACTAACTAACTAACTAACTAAAACTTACTAACATCAGCCTAAAACACAGACATAAAAACTCTTACACTGCCTCATACTGAACAACATTGACAGCTACATATGAAATATGTAAACCTTTTTACATGACGCACAGATTTTTGTGTTTTTGAGTTATTGTTTTTCTAAAATGTGGATAATTAATTTTTTAAATCACACAAATATTTAAAAATCATCCTAAAATGCTGTATATATATATATATATATATATATATATATATATATATATATATATATATATATATTTTTTTTTTTTGGTTAAGATTTTTATAGATTTTATCATTAAAAATGAACTCACGATTTTGCTTTGAGAGCATGTCACCTAATGTGTGCTAAATGTAAAGCAAATAGCTACTATTTTTAGCAGGGTACCCCCGGGATCCTCCAAATGAAATTCAAGGCTTTTTAATACCATTTCAAATTAAATTCAATGCCAACTTCGTACCCATTCCGACAGAAGTATGAGGGAAAAATGTATAAAAATCTGTATAAATTTTGAACCCTAGAAAATAATTATGTATAAGTGGACTACTTGAATTGAATAAAACATTTTATTTAAATTGTCAGTCATATTTAATACATACGCAGCAGCGTAACACACATTTGATTTTTATTAACCAAATAAATTGGCAGCTCTGCTGCCTTGGCTGCAATTTTTCGCCCAGACTCTCAAGTCCTGTCAACTTCTGTTTGTGGCCCTTTTTCAACGCGTTTGCCGTAGAGTTGGTGTTAAGCCACAGTAACATAGGATGTTTCTTGGCTGTGGTGGCAATGCTTCTAATGTAAAAATTTCTCCATTACTGATAGCCAGAGCTGTTTCAGTAACCGAAGAGGTCTCTGGTGCACAGAACTGCACAATAGGTGGTTTGCGCTGGCAAGTAGTACTACACGCAGTGTGTTTGGCACCCTTCATATGGGAGTACAGGGCCGTAACACCATATCGTCACTAGCTTAAAAGATTTCCGGCACCAACAGCAGTAGGCCTCGCGATCGTTTCCTGGCACAGGCTTGACCTAAACGTAATTCGGATTCCTTGGCCACAGTGGATTAAACCAAAACTGTCCAATTTTAGCCAACAAACTAGGCTAGCGACTATCTTGTTTTGTACCTCACTTGCCTAGTAACCATAGTAACGGGTGCGCACGCTTTCGCACTTTCTGCTATGATGTGGAGCGCGAGATGCACTCAACGTTACACTGCATAAATTCTTAAATTAGCCTACATTAGTAACAGTTAATTTTGTTATGGTATGAACTTAATCCTAGGAAAAGCAAAAATAAATAAATAAAATAAGACCTTTTTAACAAAATCCAAGACTTTGTAGACCAAATTCAAGGCTATTAAGGCCTCAATTTGAGATTATTAAATGTAAGACTTTTTCAATGCTTTTAAGACCCCGCGGGTACTCTGTTTAGTTTTGTTGGTTAAAGTAGATGTCATGTGACACTAATAAGATTTAATTTTATTGGTTAAATATCATTAGTGTTTTTAAAAATGTAATTATTTATAAATGACGATGCCCTATAGAGAGTTCATCAAAAACATCTAAAATCATGTTCAAAGATGAATAAATGTCTCATGGGATTGAAACATAAGGGTGAGTAATTAAAGACATTTTCACCCAATAAAAATTTTTGGGTGAACTAATCCTTTATCCCATTTTAGGTCCATAAGTCTTCAAAACAACCCCATACACCCGGCGCAATGTGGCGCAAGACGCGACGCAATAGTTTTTTGCTAGTTTCAGCTTGGCGCAAGAGTTGTTTTGAGGCATTGCGCCACGTTGTTAAATAGCAAATGCATTGGCACCCATATGTGCGCCCATAGACGTTCTGGTATAAAAAGAAAGCGGTCTGAGGCGCATTGCTGGTGCATTGCTATTTTGAGAAACTATAATAGATTTTTCAATAGACCAAAACAAACCTGGTCTAAAGTCCAGCGCAGAGTTGCGCCTCGCCTACACACTGCTTAATACACACAAGATGTAGAGCAATACGCAAATATCTTTACATATGAAAAAATATATATACTAATAATATAATAATAAAATATATATAGGATATAAATATAAAGGATTAAAATATTACAAAATATATTATTTTCTAGCCTACATAAATATGAAAAACCACTGCTTTTATGCCTTCATCTCGGGGGACATTTCAGTTCATTCATAACAATTTGCTTTTGTATAATGTTATTATTATTAGGAGTATTATTTATTATATCCATATTTATATTTGTTTTATTTTAAACAAGCTTAGATTTGCCCACCTGCAGGTTTTAGACCATATGGGGCACAGCATGTGTTTCAGGATATAACTCAGTTTTTTGAACACACTTTGTTATTATTGTTCATTTATTCGTTTGATGGAAATTAGAACTGAATTTAGAAATAGTTCTGAAACAAATATTTGCGCTTAACAAACGAAATTAATTATTTATAGGCTAATTGATGTCTGTGTGTAAAGGTTTCCCTATTCACGAGAGGGAAAGTGAAAGTAGATCATTTATCTCTCATTCTTGCGTTGTAGATGCTCTGTTTAACTGTTTTCTTGCTAGTGAAATCCTCAGTTCCCCTTCGGGGGGAACTCCAGCACTATAAGTGGATTTGATTGTTAAAATCCACGCATTGGGAGGTTCGGTTCAGAAGCTACTCGTCTGAAAGAGTATTGAACGGGCCAATTAAGAATGAATTGGCAGCGCAAGCCTCGCGCCAGCAGACGCTATCCTTTTCGCTTCAGAGACTTTTCTGATCGAGCTTCATGAGGGTTCCTCCTGCTGTCTACAGCCACTTCGAGCGAACGAGTGTCTCCCGGTCCAGAGCGAGTCCACGCAGCGGCAGATGGTCGAGCTGGGTTTCTCCCTTGCCTGGTGTCCCTTTGGGTCCGGTCCTCCAGAGCGGTGCGTATTGTTGCAAAGCATCCTAAAAGAGCAACACAGTCGTGCAGCACGTCCTTTTCAGGACGGCGCTCCGACTGTGCGTTTCTGGTTGCGGGGGTTTCCTGGCTCCGGATGATGGGCACGATCACTGCATTACATGTTTGGGGGTCCAGCATGTTAATGTGGTGCTCGGGGGCGGTTAATGTCGTCACTACGATGCCATGACCGTCGCGCAGTTGAGATCGCGGCAAACTCTCGTGAGAGAGCGAGCCACCCCAGTCGCCCCCTGTTCTGCAGCGGGCGCTCGGGCAGATCTGAGGGTTCCAGCGAGAGATAATCCGCCGCCTAAGGGCTCGCGGACCTCTCGCTCCTCCAAGCGCTCCATCCAAGCTTCGGGCGCTGGGAGTGATCCGTCTAATCAGATGGTAGCTCTCACGCTCGCTGTCACCGGAGATCAGATGTCCTCCGCGGCATCGGAGGGTGGGCTTTCATTGTCCGACGATGATCCGGACCCGCTCGCCCCCTTCGGGCAGGTGAGCGCTGTCAAAACGGATACTGAAACGGACGTGTTAGCCGTGCTTTCCCGGGCTGCTTCGGCCGTGGGTTGGAGATGGTTTATCCCCCAGCTCCGCGGCCGGACCGACTAGAGGGGCGTTCCCTTCTTCCCGGCGACGCACAGTAGGCTCACGCGGTCTTAAAGAGCACCTTTTTTCTGCTCGTGCTGCGTGTCCCTCCACCCTCACCACTCTTGGTGGTGGAGCAGCCAGGGGGTATGTGGCGATTCCTCAGGTTGAGTGTGCGATGGCGGTTAATCCGCGCAGCGCCTCTTCTTGGCGGGGTCTGCTTACAAAGCTACGGACCAGGCTGCATCCGCCTTGCATGCGATAGCCACCGTCCAGCGCTACCAAGCGCAGGCGCTGGCCGAGCTGCACGAGGGTGGGTCCAACCCAGGCTTATGAGCTTCGCACCGCAGCCGACTAAGCTCTTCGGACTACTAAGTCCGCTGCGTGTGCTCTGGGGAGGACGATGTCCACACTAGTGGTCCAGAAGCCCCACCTCTAACAAAACTTGGTTGATATGCGCGAAGTTGACAAAGTCCGCTTTCTTGACTCGCCCATATCCCAAGCTGGTCGGCGACACAGTCTGCGAATTCACCCAGGAATTCGAGGCAGTGAGAGAGCAGTCCGATGGGTGATGTCTAATCGGCGGCCCCGTAAGCCCGCTCCGCCCGCCGTGCCATCCATACCTGCTCCTCGCCGAAGGCGCCCGCCTACGAGAGCTGCACCGCCCCCGCACTCGCCTCTGGCAAAGCGAGCGCGTCGAGCACCTCGGAAGCAGGCCACTCCCCCTGCCCAGAACGCCGCTAAGTCTGGCAAACGGACCGCGAAGCGTCACTGGGACAGGTCATCTGGAGAGGAGGGAACTTGCTCTTTCCCCGCTGGAGGGCGGGGCGCCATTTCCAACGGCACGTTTTACTGCCATGAAATGAAAGGGCACTTTTCCACTTCTCCGGAGGTGACAGCCCGAAATCTGCCAGTTTGAGCTCAGCTCTCTAGCTCGTAGGTTCGGTGCACTGCAGGCCCTGCCAGCCTGGGACCCGCCGCCTCTCAGCTCGCAAGGCCTGCATGCTCCGCCAGCGGCTCACGGGCGCTGGGGGGACGGTCTCCCTTCTCCCAGCCCCCAAGCCCCCCCTCCGGAGTCAGGGTGCGGAGCCAGAGCGAATCGCTCTCCTCCAGCTCTTCTGTGGGACCCTTGCGCTCCCCGGATCAGCACACCCGCTCCTCGCTGCCCCTTCACGGGTACGTCAACGATTGCTGCGATGACGTCATTAGCGAGGGCTCTGCCTGCCTGGTTAGCGCGGGCCAGCCCCTCGCGGTGGCTCATACGCACGATCAGACTCGGCTACGAACTACTGTTCTCCAAACGGCCTCCCAGGTTAACGGGCGTGTATTTCACCAGGGTCAATCCCCTGTCCGCCCCTGTCTTGCGAGAGGAGATTGCTGCCCTCCTGGCGAAGGGTGCAATCGAGCTGGTACCTCCAGCCGAGATGGAGAGTGGGTTTTACAGCCCGTACTTCATCGTACCCAAAAAGAGCGGTGGGTCACGGCCAATCCTAGATCTGCGCGTTTTGAATCGCTGCCTTCACAAGCTGTCGTTCAGAATGCTTACGCAGAGGCGCATCCTCCGATGCGTTCGTCCTCAGGATTGGTTTGCAGCCATAGACCTGAAGGACGCGTATTTTCATGTCTCCATTCTTCCACACCACCGTCAGTTTCTGCGGTTTGCGTTCGAAGGTCGAGCATGGCAGTACAAGGTCCTCCCCTTCGGGCTCTCTCTGTCTCCGCGGGTCTTCACCAAACTCGCGGAGGGTGCCCTAGCGCCTCTGCGGCTTGCGGGCATCCGCGTACTCAATTATCTCGACGACTGGCTGATTAGCCCACTCTCGGGAGCAATTGACTGCGCACAGAGACGAGGTGCTCCGGCATCTCCGCCTATTGGGGTTGCAGGTCAACTGGGAAAAGAGCAAACTCGCCCCGGTGCAGAGGATCTCTTTTCTCGGGATGGAGCTGGACTCGGTCACCATGGTAGCGCACCTCTCCGGAGAGCGCGCTCGCCTGCTGCTGAACTATCTGAGGGAGCTCGACAGCAAGTTAGTGGTCCCACTGAAATATTTTCAGAGGCTCCTGGGGCATATGGCTTCCGCTGCGGCCGTCATGCCACTCGGATTGCTCTATATGAGACCACTTCAGCACTGGCTTCAAGATCGAGTTCCGAGACGCGCATGGCATGCGGGCACACACCGAGTCTCTGTTACTGCGCTGTGTCGCCGTACCCTCAGCCCCTGGAACGACCCCTCGTTCCTGCAGGCCGGTGTGCCTCTGGGACAGGCGTGCAGTCATGTTGTTGTTTCGACAGATGCTTCCAGCACAGGCTGGGGAGCCGTGTGTCGCGGGCATGCAGCTGCGGGCCTGTGGGTAGGTGCCCAGCTGCATTGGCACATCAATCGCCTAGAGCTGTTGGCAGTGTTCCTTGCTCTCCGCCGTTTTTCTCCGGCGCTGGGGCAGCAACACGTGCTGGTCAGGACGGACAGTACGGCGGCGACAGCGTATATCAACCGCATGGGGGCTGCGCGCCATTCACATCCCAGGTATGCTCAACCGTGCAGCCGATGTGCTCTCACGGCAGCAGATTCACTCTGGAGAATGGAGACTCCACCCCGAGTCTGTTCAGCTGATATGGGCGCGATTCGGGGAGGCCCAGATCGATCTGTTTGCTTCCCCCGAGAACGCTCATTGCCAGTTGTTTTATTCCCTGACCGAGGGCTCTCTCGGCACGGATGCACTGGCCCACAGCTGGCCTCGGGGCGTAAGCAAGTATGCCTTTTCCCCCAGTAAGCCTGATCGCGCAGTTAATGTGCAAGGTCAGGGAGGACGAGGAGCAGGTTTTGTTAGTTGCGCCCCTCTGGCCCAACCGAACCTGGATATCAGAGCTTTCCCTCCTCGCGACGGCCCTCCCTTGGCAGATCCCTTGAGAGAGGACCTACTTTCTAAGGGACAAGGCACCGTCTGGCACCCTCGTCCCGATCTCTGGAACCTCCAGGTGTGGTCCATAGACGCGAGGAAGACTTAGGTAACCTGCCGCCCGCGGTGGTTGATACCATCACTCAGGCTAGAGCCCCCTCCATGAGGCGCGCCTACGCCCTGAAGTGGAGTCTATTCACTGAGTGGTGTGTCTCTCGCAGAGAAGACCCCCGATCTTGCCAGATCAGTGTTGTGCTCTCTTTCCTTCAAGAGAAGCTGGACAGCAGGCTGTCGCCCTCCACTCTCAAGGTTTACGTTGCTGCCATCTCCGCTCACCATGACGCGGTGACTGGCGGCACCGTGGGAAAGCATAACCTCATCATCCGGTTCCTCAGAGGCGCTAGGCGAATTAATCCAACTCGCCCCCCTCTCACGCCCTCTTGGGATCTCGCCCTCGTTCTCACGAGCCTGCGATTTGATCCCTTCGAGCCACTTGATACAGTATCTTTAAGATTTCTGTCCCTGAAGACAGCTCTGCTGGTCGCGTTGGCCTCCATTAAGAGGGTCGGGAACCTGGAGGCATTTTCGGTCAGTGACTCGTGCCTGGAATTCGGGCCGGGATTTTCTCACGTTATTCTGAGACCCCGCCCGGGTTTTGTGCCCAAAGTTCCTACCACTCCTTTAGAGATCAGGTAGTAACCCTGCAAGCGCTGCCCCCGGAGGAGGCAGACCCAGCCCTGTCCTTACTTTGTCCAGTTCGCGCTCTGCGCATTTATGTGGACCGTACTCAGAACTTTAGATCTTCTGAGCAGCTCTTTGTCTGTTATGGCGGACGGCAGCAGGGAAGTGCCGTGTCTAAACAACGTTTATCCCACTGGATTGTGGAGGCCATTCATGTGCTTATTTGAGCAGAGGCCAGCCGCGCCCCCCAGGAGTGCATGCGCACTCCACTCGGAGCGTTGCATCCTCTTGGGCGTGTGCGCGTGGCGCTTCTTTAACAGACATTTGTAGAGCTGCGGGCTGGGCGACACCCAACACATTTGCAAGATTTATAATCTGCGAGTGGAGCCGGTTTCCTCAAGGGTGTTAGGTACCTTTGGTGATTCAGGAAACAACTCGGTAGGTGTTGTACACGCTTGCGGTGTCTTTTTTCCCTAACACGGAGAGATGTGCACCCTCCTGTCTGTCAGTAAAGTTCCCCATTTGGTGAGCCCTGCAGATTCCTCCGAGGCCCCCAGCACTGACTCAGCGGAGGAGTCACTTGCTGGCCCATTACGTAGTAGGTCTGCCCGCTGGTCAGCCCGCGTTTTGGGTATAGGTGCCTGCTATGGCCGATCCCCGCTGGTGATCCCCATATGCTTTTTCCGCCACGGTTAAGTTCCCCCCCTGGGCGGACCCGTGCTTTCCCTATCTGCTAACCACCTTTTATGCGCACTCCCCCTTTTCAGGGTTAGTCCATATGTAATTCCATTTGTTTCCCCCTATTGGGTGCGGATGGTCTCCGCAGCGTCCTCCCTACTGGGATGGCACGCTTCCCAACGTACTGTCGTGTATTCCTAGAATTATATAGACGCTAGCGACTCCCAAAAAAGATACCTATTCTGTTAAACTTCTTTTGAAGTAGGATAAGTTAGGGCCAAGGGCACGTTGGAGGACCACGCCTCTCGTGATCTGGGTGCGTCACGCTTGCCTGACCGCTCTCTCATGGTGGGTGTTGGTAAGGTGCAGTCATTATGGCGCTTTCAATGGGCTCCCAATGCGTGGATTTTAACAATCAAATCCACTTATAGTGCTGGAGTTCCCCCCGAAGGGGAACGTTCGAGGTTACTAAAGTAACCCTTCGTTCCCCGAGGAGGGGAACGGAAGCACTATACTCCGTCGCCATAATGACTGTCCCTTACCTGTTAAAAGTCTCTTCAGCTTAAAAAGGATAGCGTCTGCTGGCGCCAGGTGAGCTTATATACTCAGTTGATTGCTTATGCCGCTCACCTGCGCAGGCTTGCGCTGCCAATTCATTCTTAATTGGCCCGTTAAATACTCTTTCAGACGAGTAGCTTCTGAACCGAACCTCCCAATGCGTGGATTTTAACAATCAAATCCACTTATAGTGCTTCCGTTCCCCTCCTCGGGGAACGAAGGGTTACTTTAGTAACCTCAAACGTTTTTCCACTCACACTTACTTTACGTCATGTAAATAGCAAATTTATGGCACGATGCAACTGGCTCTTAAAGGGAATGGGAGATGAGATTGGTTTATTCTCAAAACACAATTATAACTCATTAAGAAAATGAAAGTCAATGGTTACATTGACTTCTAACATTTCTAACATTACTATGAAAGTCAATGGTTACAGGTTTCTAACATTTTTCAAAACATCCTCTTCTGTGTTTAACAGATAATAAAAAGCTCATGAAGGTATTCAACCACTTCAGGGTGAGTACATTTTCAAAACAAATCTAAATAGTTTGCCATCAAAAAGTCTTTCTTTACCAAAAATAATTACCAGAAATCTTTAATTTTCTGACTTGCTTTTGGTTCTTTCAATATAAATGAACTTCTTAAAGTAAATATGTTGTGATTCAGCTTATTCAGTGGGGTCCAGTTCACCTCAAAATCCTGCATTCGCTCCAAGTTATTTTGCTGCATCATAAAACTGTCAGTAAATGTATGCAATAAAACATAAATGTTCACACAGACATTATTAAAGCTGCTGTGGAATTAACAGATTGCCAGCAGAAGCCACATAAAGCGGCAATACATGGACGACAGTGTCTCCTCTTTGTTACACAAGAATTTCCACCACCATTCAGCCTATTAAAGCCGTTTCACACTGGAACTGATTTCTGTCTCTGAGTTCAGCGTATTCTTGCATAAAATTAGTAGTGCAGCTGAGAGTATATGAAGACTTTGGTGTTGGTTTGAAGTTCATTATAGCTTCATAAACTGACCAGATCCCTTAGAGGATGTAGAGGAGACTTGACCACATGCAGCAGTTTTCCAGAAACTACCGAATCCCATTAAGGAAAATGCTAGACTGCTCTCATTTATCAGAATTTATTTTTGTTATTCGGTTCCTTTGGTTACTTTCAACAAAGATTTCAACATGAATTATTGATCCAAGACTATTAATAAACTATTTTGCTTTATGAATATAATATATTTAGGTTCTTTTAAAACTATATTATCAAATTAAATAATGTGACGCAATGGCGCAATGGGTAGCACGATCACTTTATAGCAAAAAGACCGCTGGTTTGAGCCTCGGCTGGGTCAGTTGTCGTTTCTTTGTGAAGTCCGCATGTTTTTCCCGTGTTCGCATGGGTTTCCTCCAGGTGCTCCGGTTTCCCCCACAAGTCCAATGACATGTGGTATAGGTGAATGGGTGTGTATGGATGTTTTCCAGTGATGGGTTGCAGCTGGAAGGGCATCCGCTGTGTAAAACATATGCTGGATAAGTTGGCGGTTCATTTCGCTGTGGTGACCCCAGATTAATAAAGGGACTAAGCCGAAAAGAAAATGAAAACTGGAATTCGATACCAATCGATACTGATGTTTTAAAAACGTCCATTTCCCGCCGACATTTCAGCGCAACGGAGCAAGTTCTTAAACAGCGCTGATGTGCAGTTGTGTTCACGCGCTAAACAGAAATGACTGTGATTGGCCGTTAAGCTCATCAGTTCACCGAACTCATCGCTGTTTACTGACTGTAACCTCAGATACAAGAACACTGGTACATTTTAAAGCCACATAGACAAACCAACTGATTGACGTGACTTTAAAACACTCCAGTCTTAAATCTGAAAGTACACCATGTTAAAAACTATTGATTCATCTATAATAGAGTCGACTCAGAGTGGTTCAAATGAATTGTGGGGTTAACGTGTCTTTAGCGGTGTCGGCGTGATGTCAATATGGAACCCAAGCCCTGTGTATTTGTTGCAGGCTCAGACCTGGGAAAATTGAAACCCCCGGCCACACACACTGTAGAAAGAAAAAGTGGAAGGCAAACACGGTAGCAGAGCCCGGTTGAATCATGTTGCAAAGATGCTGTGCTCTAAAGTGTGTGGGGAAAGTAAGTGTTATTTTCTCCACCCAAAGATGAGGTTCAGAAGAGTCAGTGGCTGAAGTTTATTATTGCAAAAATACCTCAGCATTACAGCCCCAGCCTAGTGCTGTGTTCCCATCATTTTTCTGACGAGTGCTTTAGCAGTCTACATGCTTACAACAGGGGATTCATCGGCCGTTTGTTAAAGAAAGGATCAGAAAAGACTATTGATGTGTGGGACTTTGTCAGAGCTTGACAGGAACTTTTTAGTACTTAGATTATGGATCAGTTCCTTCCTCCATTTCACAAGTGTAAGTAACTTAAGTGCGATTAAAATGGTTGCCTCTTTATTTTCTCTTGCAAATTTTGTATTTAATTGTATTTTGTTACTTTTAACCGCTCATACTGTTTTTGGTTATCTTATTATATTCTCATATCGCGTCTAAAGGCACGTTGAAAACACTTTGTGTGCCACTTTGTTTTTGGATTTAAATGCGTTTGTAAGCTCGAGATCCACTGCTGTTTGTCGTTGCTATGACCACCGTCAGCTGTTTCTTCACATGTGCGGCGGTCAAGTTTTAAAATAGTTCAGCTTTTCCGACTGTGTGGATTAATAGCTGAAAGTGTGTCACTGTTTTTACTTGTGGTTAAGAATAGAGTAATACACTGGTGTTTCATTGCTTGAATGCACTCCTGCATTGGGCTCACACATATACTCTGCACTCTGACTACTTCAACAACTTGTGTGGGTTTCCTCTGGGTGCTCCGGTTTCCCCCACAGTCCAAAAACATGCGCTATAGGTAAATTGAATAAACTAAATTGGCCATAGTGTATGAGTGAGCATGAGTGTGTATGGATGTTTCCCAATACTGGGTTGTAGCTGGAAGGGCATCCGCTGTGTAAAACATATGCTGAATAAGTTGGCGCTTCACTCCCTTGTGGCAACCCCTGATAAATAAAGAGCCTAAGCCTAAAAAAAATGAATAAATGAAAATATAATTAATGAAGCCTCCAACTTTTGTAGATTCAGCTGTTACTGTGATCATTTTAAAGTTGGCAATTATTGAAATGTATACTGTTATCAACCAATATGAAAAAAGAAATTTATATTTTTCAATATAGCCTAGTCCTAACTTGAAATAAGTGGCCATAACATCTGAAAGCATAACACATAATAGCACACATATGAAAATCCAAAGGCTCATTTACCTGTTAATGTAGCTGAGGGCGACATATGTGGGCTGCTGCAGTTCCTGTTTCTCCAACACACGAGGATCTGTATCTAAACAAAACAGGAATAAATAATTCATAAGGCTGACAAGGAAACAGACAAACACACCACAAAAGAACAACAGAGAGCACTTTGGGGCTTCGATGGGTTTCTGTAATATAACAATTATTCGACAGACAGAAGGCAACACATAAATGCTCTTTGAGTGACAGCAGTGCTGTTTACCTATTTACATCTGTGTCACTCTAGAGTTATTGTGTGGCATCAGAGTCAGTGAGTTTGTGGAAGCTTACGTGTCATTGCCAGAGTGAAGCTATTACTCACTTCATTCTTAAAGTCATTGACTTTCAAACTCAATATATTCTGCCACACAACATGTCCACAATCACATACAGATGGCAATTAACTCTATTAATCAAGTTTTTTTTCAAGTTTTTTTCAGTACTCAGTATAATAGTTATTAACTCAAAACCTGAGTAAACAGTTGTGACAAGTTATAAATAAATTGTTATTAGTATTAATTACAAAAGATGCTGTTTAATAACTATTAGTAACTAATAAAAAACAAGGATTTATTATATAGGTGCTTGTGGTTAATTAGCTGTTCACTGTATCAGCAAGTACTAGGCTAATATTTGTATGGGAACGAGTTTTGCGTTTCTAATAAAAAGGACAAGCATCTAATCAGTTTTGACACAAGTCACTACTGAAATCGCTTTATCTTTAATCACTTAACAAACACTTTTATTTCAAGTAGCGATTTAAGAAATCAACGAATTCCTTGCAGTACATCAAGTAGTTTGTGATGGATAATCACTGGTACCTACTATCTACTTAACAAGAAGTACTGTATATCAAAACAGGCATTAGCATAATGGATAAATACTGTTAGGCCCTTACTAATGAATTAGTGCCACGGTTTAAGAAGTACTGTCTCTAATTATGAATAATTAGAGACTATTTAACCCTTAAAGACCTAGCGCTATTTTGTGAAGACCTAATGGGCCTATATTATTATTTTTTAAAAAGCAGTCTTATTTATTTTAGTAGTCAGCCTCAAGTGTCATATAGCATTTAAACAGGAGAACTTGAAGCTTCAATCTGTATCATTAAAAAGTCAAATCTAACATGTTTTGGTCCTAAAAACATGAACAGAGAGAAGATTTTACAGAATTTTAGGAAAAACAATAAGAAGATGGCATTTTCAAGTTATTACAAACAAAACCTAATGAAGTTTATTTTTTTCTTTAGAAATAAAAGCTATATTGTTTTATACTTAAAAAAAATTAATTTTGTCTACATCCAACACTCCCTAAGAAAATTATAGCAGTTTATTTCAATGTTACTCTAGGCATTTTTTAGAGAAAAACTGGTACATATTATTTGCTGACAATGTGGATGCCCAAGATGCTTGTATTTTTAGTTTTCTCAAAATTATTCTAGCAGTCAGCATCAAGCATCATATATCATTTTAAACAGGAGAAGCTTAAGTTTTAATGTTTAGCGTTAAAAATTCTAATTTTACATTTTTATTACAAAAAATATATATATATTTTTACGGAATTTTAAGAAAAAAGACTAATAAATTTAGCATTTTTCACAGCTAACACAATCAAAATCTCTTGAAGTTTTCTTTTGTTTCTTTAGATAGTTATTTTAAGATGTTTTATACATCCAACTTGAATTTTGTCTAAATCCAAAATCCCCTGCAAGTTATAGCAATTTATTTCAATTTTATTCTATGGTGCTTTTCAGTGCGGAAAAACTTGTGCATTTTATTTACTGACAATAGCTGCCCAAAAGTTCTGGGAATAAACTAAACAGAAAGATTGTTACAAAATAAGACTAAAGCAAGTTTGACTTTTTCCAAATAATGAATTTTCAGTTGCCATAAACAACATCTTTGACAATACACAAATAAAAAATAATGAAATAATACAACTAAGAAATATTGCTTCAAAGTCCAAATGAACATTGTGCAAATCCAGTAAAAATTTTAGATATAAATATTTACTATACTATAAACTAAACTAGATTCAATATGGACCATTCCTAGGTTTTATGTGCCAGCATGGATATGGTTATCTAAAAAGACAAACAATTCTATTTTAAATGATTCTAGTACTTAAACTAATAAATAAGTATATGTGACATGCAAATACATAAGCGATATTGTGTTTTTTTTAGATTAAATGTTAACACGGCTTGCCATTTATCTAATAGCTGTTTGGTAAATCTTAAAGACAGCCATTTGGTTATTGTCACACCACACTCAACGAGCTCTCTGCCATTCCTCTCAGATGTGCTCATTTTCTGCACCTCAGGCCCACCCAGATCAGCAAATGCCCGCACGCCACGCCAAAGTTGGATTTATGTCCGGTTTTTAGTCGTACATATTAAAGAGTCGACTTCAGAAATAAAGATATCTGTTTCGGGGCTGTGCTGTCAAAACGGCTTCTGGTTCTATGCGGTCAATGCTGTCACGAAGCGTCCCTGCTGGACTGTTGTGTACTACGCCGCCATCTCGTGGCCATTTTAATCTTTTCTTTAAATCACAGACATTCACTTGGGATTATTTTAAACTCCATTTGAACACAGACTGGGTAAAAACGTCTCTAAACTGCACCTCATCGCCTGCGAACACACAAATCCGCTAAACGTACTAGTAACGTTAACTGTAACGTCCCTTCTGTGGTCGCCGTGCCCGCATACCAGCAGCTCTGCCAGGGTAATGGTTTTCAGATGCCTGTCTCTCAAGGCATTCTCCAACACCATTAACACAAGCGCTGCCAAAACACAGTTTCATCTAATGAGCCTCCCCTGCGCACTCCCCTGTGATGCATCTCAATGCCTTTTTTTATGCCTCTGCTGTGAGTAAACACATTTCTTTCTGCCCAGTTTAACCCGAAGCATATTTGTCTCAGCTCTCAGAAACCACGCGGCTCCCCGGCGCGCAACAGGCCGCTATTCCGACCAGCGTGGCATCATACACACTTCGTGGCTCTACCAACTTGTAATTAGGCAGGCACACAGACGCTGCCACCTGGTTGTTAGTATAGCGACATCCAGTTTTTAGAAATAACTGTAAACAATTGACGATCCAATAGCAAATTTCATTCAGACAAGTGCAGGGATACAACGACATCATGAAAAAGCTGAATGCAGGTTCACAAAGAGTGATTTAGTGATTTTAGGGCCCTAAGCAATTCCAGCCATGGGGCTCAAAAGTTTTAAAATACACCTTGTGTAGCCTACTTAATTTTTAAAAATTATTTAGCTTTTTTTTTCTTATAACATTCAATCTTCTTTTCTGCATTTTATCTTAACCTAATCCAAAATAATAACAACATGTAACGCACCTTGTAAAAAGTTTTAAATGATTTGTTTTCTTAAGATGAATTCACAACTTAAAATAATACTTTATATTATAAAAATAATATAAAACTAAATCTTTACTGATTTGACCGGACTGGTCCATAACTAAAAGGTGGGGGACCCTCACCATACAAAATATGATATACAACAATGTTGTATATAATGATATATAATTTGTAGGTATCATTTATACTTCTAGGTATTTATTTAGGGGCCCTCAGATTTTCTGTGGCCCTAAGCAGCGTTTAACTTGCTTATTGGTTAAAATTTAGATTTCTCCAATTTACGTATTTGATGCAGTTACTGGTGTCATTAATCTTTATTAAAGTGTTGAAATGATTATTTTTTTGCTATATATGATTATCAACACAACGTACGCAAAAAAAAAACAGATGGATGATTCAACTATGAGCACCATCTTCTGGCGTGATTTGGAAATTCATTCTACATGACTCTAATAATGCATTGTGGGTATTTTAGAGGCTCTGAGTGGACACTTGATTTAAGCTAATTCCTAAATGTCAACCTAGACCAGGGGTGGCCAACCCTGTTCCTGGAGAGCCACCTTCCTGCAGATTTCAGGTGCTACCCACATCAAACACACCTGAACCAATTAATTAGGACCTGAACACCAAGTGATAATTACAGGCAGGTGTGTTTGATATGGGTTGCAACTGAAATCTGCAGGAAGGTGGCTCTCCAGGAACAGGGTTGGCCACCCCTGACCTAGACCAAGGGTGGAAAAGCTCGCTCCTAAAGGGCAGGTGTCCTGCAGTTTAGCTCCAATTTCCTTTAACACTTCTGCCTGTGAAGTTTCTAGTATACCTGGAAAGAGCTTGATAAGCTGGTTCAGGTGTGTCTAATGAGGTATATGCACACGGACCTTTAATTTCAGTCAGCCAGCTCCAGGGCTTGCGGTTTATTGCAACTTTAAGATTAGATTTCTTTAAAAAAACTGATCTTCACTGCTTGGCTGAGAAACTATAGAAATTGGGTCTCAGACCAAACAAGAAGCACTGCATTAAATTAGATTTTGCTGTGCCATGTCTTTAAAATATGGAAATTCATTTTACTCCAGTATTTTCAATTAATGATGGCATTTAAATGGTCTTTAGTTTCTTTTTATGCTTTAACAATCAAATAAATGCTTAAGTCTATTTAACTGATTATATATGAATAACATTACAACATCGATGCTGGAAAAAGAAACTTATGAAATTGAAAAAAGTCACATGAAACTCTCACCGGAAGTTCATCATTGGCCTAATAACTGGCTGTGCATATAGCCCATTGGACTTGGAACTAAATTCTGCAGACTACCAGTCCTCAAAGGTGAAGTTTTGGCACCACTGCTTTAAACTCTTGTGGTCTTCATCCAAGTACACAATTTCATAATGTAACACCACTGAATTCTACTCGGTAGAGATGTACATCAAAACAAATTTGCAACAACCACCCTTCTGAAAGTCACTGTGTCTGCAAAAGCCACAAATGCATGTGAAGTGTACAAACATCATTGAATAACAATAGGGAGCTAAATGAGTACACTCAATATCCTTGTTTTCTAGCACCCTTATAATTGACAGGTCCCCTCAATCATTGCCCTATTTAAGAATAAAGGAAGTGATTATGTTCATTTATTAATTTTTTTATTTTTATAATGTTATTTTAAAGGTTCCTCATATTTTGGATATCTCCTACAATAGGAGCACCCAAGGCCAAAAAAACTTTTGTTTTATGTACATCTAAAACTACAGCCTCAAATCATTTGTTTTAAGATTTCTTTTTAAACCCCCTCTATTCTGAGAGCCTACTCTGCTGTGATTGGTCAAATGGTCCTGTCTATTGTGATTGGTTTAAAATGACACGCCTATTACTCTATGTGACTTGCTTCCCACAGTGAGTGTAAACACTACACAGCATAAGGATAGTATTGACTATTGCAGCATTAGTGTAATTGCAAATGAAACAGTGCTGGTGTTCACAACATAACTGATAAACACAAGAAACATTGTGGCATGAGCAATCAGTTAGAAGGCTTATTCATGGATTTATTAAACAGAATAACATGTTGTGTAACTAAATATTCATATGTTTTAATGTTATGTTAACTTAAAATATACTAGTATAAGTTAAACACATTTTAATTGTTGTAAGTTGAAATAACTTCTACCAGCACTATTTTGCGGAAAAATAGGGAGATATACATATGACTTTAATTAATGTAAATATTTGTTTATAGTCAACCAATATAGTCAAACCAAAACTGAAAATTCTGTCATCATTTACTCACCCTTCACTTGTTTCAATCCTGTTTGAGCTTCTTTTTTATGTTGAAAACAATTGAAGACATTTGAAAGAATGCTGGAAACCTGTAACCATTGACCTCTATAGTATTTGCTTGCCTATATGGAAGTCAATAGTTACATGTTTCAGCAAATATCATTTTGTATTCAACAAAAGAAAAACTCATAAAGGTTTGAAACCACTTCAGGGCAAGAAAATGAATCTTTAGCAAAAGGATTTGTGCAAGCATACACTGAAAAAAGTGTTGCATGCAGAACTGTTGCAAACAATTTATTTGTGTTGAATTTAAACAATCAAATTAAATTAAATAATATTCAACTTAATTTGTTTGTTTAAATTCAACACAGTTAAGCTGTTTACAACCACTTAACGTAAAAAAAATTAGTAAATCCAAGGAATCATCTTTGAATATTTTTTTTCAGTGTACTAAACACATTCATATTATAGTTTGATGTACAATTATCATTAAAAAACAGTTAAAACATGTTAATGAGGTGCTATATGAGAGCTTTTACCTCTACACTGTACACCCTAATAAGTTGAGACTACTCAAATGATTTGAGGAGAGAGAAATTGACAACTCAATTAATTGAGTTGACCAAATGAGGTCTCTATTGAATTAACTTTAATGTTTAATTACAGATAACTTAAATGTTTAAGTACAGATAACATAAATGTTTAATTACAGATAACTTAAATGTTTAAGTACAAACAACTTAAATGTTTAAGTAAAGATAATTTACAGATTATTTAAAATGGCTAATAGACTAAACTTCCAAATTTTTCAGCTTTTCTATTCTTTACTTACTACCAGGGCCATTTATATTGAAGGTGATATTTAGTTGCACCATGTTGGAGTTTCATAACATCTAATTTTCACGAGGTGGGTCGGTAGCCCAACGCTCAAACCCAAGCAAGAGGACCAGGACATACAGACAATTTAGCTTACCCAATTCACTTATAGCGCATGTCTTTCGACTTGTGGGAGAAACCGGAGCACCCAGAGAAAACCCCGCTAACTTGGGGAGAACATGCAAACTCCACACAGAAATGACAACTGACCCAGCCAGGGCTCAAACCAGCAAGCTTCTTTCTGTGAGGTGACAACTCTACCCACTACACCATTGTGTTGCCCCTATGTGTATATCAATTAAGAAAAATGTAAATAAGCATTTAAATATCTACTTACTGACTTAACTTTAGTGCCTCTGTTCTGCTGCGCTTCAGCAAAATTCAACATCACAAACAAAATGACCACCTTATGTCATATAACACACTGTAAAACCAAAAAAGTTAAAAGTAACTTAAACCATTTGAGGAAACTGATTGCAACAAACCATTTAAGTTCAAAAACAAATCCTAATGAGTACTGTGAACTAAATCCATTTGAGTAAATGTAGCAATTTGAGCACAGTAAAACCCAATAAATGAAGAGAACTCAAACCAACTGAGTACAGTAAAACCCAATAAGTTAATGCAACTCATACCATTTGAGGAAACCAATTGCTACAAACCATGAGTTAAAAAAAAAATCTACGGTGCATTCAGAAAGTATTCATAGCGCTCCAATTTTCCAATTTTTTTTACAGCCTTATTTTAAAAATGGATTAAATTCATTAATTTCCTCAAAATTCCACACACAATACTCCATAATGACAATGTGAAAAGATATTTTGAAATTGTTGCAAATTTAAAACAAAAAATAAAAAACCTGAAAAGTTACTTGTACATCAGTATTCACAGCCTTTGCTCAATACTTTGTTGATGCACCTTTGGCAGCGCAATTACAGCCTCGAGTTTTTTTGAATATGATGTCACAAGCTTGGCACACCTGTCTTTGGGAATTATTGCCTATTTCTCTTTGTAGTACCTCTCATCAAGTTGGATGAGAAGCGACGGTTTGCAGCCATTTTCAGATCTCTTCAGAGATGTTCAATAGGATTTAAGTCTGGGCTCTGGCTGGGCCACTCAAGGACATTCACAGAGTTGTTGAGAAGCCACTCCATTGATATTTTGGCCATGTGCTTTGGGTCATTGTCCTGCGGGAAGATGAACCGTCACCCCAGTATAAGATCAAGAGCACTCTGAAGTAGGTTTTCATTGAGGATGTCTCTGTACATTGCTGAATTTAATACATTGCCTGACTCTTCCAGTTTGAATGTTTGATGCTGAAAACATCCCCACAGCATGATGCTGCCACCACCACTTTAGAGATGGTATTAGCCTGGTGATGAGTGGTGCCTTGTTTTCTCCAAACATAATCCCTGGCATTCACTCCAAGAGTTAAATTTTAGTCTCATTAGACCAGAGAATTGTGTTTTTTATGGCCTGAGAGTCCTTTAAATGCCTTTTGGCAAATTCCAGGTGGGGAGTGGCTTCCGTCTGGCCACTCTCCCACACTGGCCTGATCAGTGGATTGCTGCACAGATGGTTGTCCCTCTGTAAGGTTCTCCTCTCTCCACAGAAGAATCCTGGAGCTCAGACAGAGTGACCATCAGGTTATTGATCACCTTCCTGACTAAGGCCCTTCTACCCCGATCACTCAGCTTAGATGGCCGGCCAGCTCTAGGAAGAGTCCTGGGGCCTCTTGTATCAATGCTGCGTATGCACAAAAACTCTGCGGACGCCAGATTTCACGCTCACGTTTGGATTTACTAATGATGAAACAAGCGTGAGAATGTGTGTTGGTCCACGCCAACGTCATGTCTGGCGTAAGTGAATTTCTTGTGTGTGTTTGTTCGTGCACATGCGTTAATTCGCATGTACAAAGAGAATATGCGTGGGATTCCGCGTACACAGTGTTTCATACATCTGAATTTTTTACTCCATATGCACATTTAAAGCTTTGTGCGTACGCATTGTTTTAGTATGAATTCAACACAAGTTTTTTCTGTAACCTTCCCCAGCCTTGTGCCTCGAGACAATTCTGCCTCGGCAGTCTACAGACAATTTCTTTGTCTTCATGCTTGGTTTGTGCTTTGACAAGCACTGTCAACCCTGGGACCAATCAACTGAATTTAACACAGGTGAACTCCAATTAAGCTGCTGAAACATCTCAGGAATGATCAGTGGAAACAGAATGTACCTGAGCTCAATTTAGAGCTTCACGGCAAAGGCTGTGAATACCTATGTACATGTGATTTTATTCAGGTTTTTTATTTTTAATAAATTTGCAACAATTTCAAAAAAAATTTCTTCACATTGTCATTATGGGTTATTGTGTGTAGAATTTTGAGAAAATAAATAAATTCAATTCATTTTGGAATAAGGCTGTAACATGTGGAAAAGGTGAAGCCCTATGAATACTTTCCAGATGCACTGTATATGAGTATTGTGAACTTACTCCTTTTAAGTTGAAGTAATGAGGTATTTAATTAACTCATTACCTTCAACACTGAGTTTAAAACTTTTTTCAAATAAGTAGAATTAACTTAAGTCAGTTTTGAGTTAACTACACTCATTTCAATTAATCAAGTTGACTGTTGGGTTTTACATATCAACCAATCTGCGCGGTGGCCGAGGCAGAATTTCAAGCGCAACCAATCATTTTACCAATCAGCGGGGTTTACAGTGTGGTTATGATGAACTAAATCTATAATATTATGCATGACAAATGTATTGTTAATAAAACTAAAACTAATAAAACTAAAATATAAAAATACCTTCTTTACAGATGTTGTTATGCTCAACTCAGGCATGTATTTCTCTATTGAAATACTAGTAAAAAAAACTGCCAAAAGATTTGAAGCATATTTAGTACAAGTTTATCAACATTTATCATTATAAATATTGTACCTCAGATTTAAAAAAAAAATGTTCATCTTGTTGATTTTCCGACAATAAATAGTTGTTTAAATTAACAATTTGCTCAATCAGGAGCAAAAAATCTGACAAAAACAGAAATTTCACATTCATTGTATTAATTATAGATATTGACTGATATGAAAAATGTGTGATTTCTTTATAACATATCTCCTGGGGTTGGTTTGGGTTGCCATCTAAACAGCAGGCAGGTATTATATAGGTGTGTGTTGGTTCATTGTTTAAAGCTTTCAGCCCGGCCTGCACCTCAGCTAAAGTGTTTCATTAGCATTGATTTAACTACTGTGAGAAAGACCCCACACTTTTCTGCCAAACACACACACACACACGCGCACAAAAACGCACACACAAAGGATGCATTAGGCAGCGCGCTGATCCTGTGCCAAGAAAAAGGAGTTTTGTATGTGACCCGTGCAGGAGAAAAGCCCCAGAAGAGGAAAAACAAGAAGAGCTGCGTACAGTCACACACACATGGATCAATCTGCACACACACTCCGTAAATCACAGAGGATTGTGCGGGTTTCTTTAAGCTTGAAGTCACTAAGGGGCTGCTGCCTACCAGGACCCCATTACAAAGAGAGGTGGTCCACGAGTACACAAACAGGTGGTCTACTATGGTGGTCTCTCTCACACACACATATTTCAATACTGCTCAAGATCGGGAACAGCAGGTTCAAAAAGATCAAAGAGAGGGGAAACAGGTACAGAAACCTGACACAGAGCCTAGCAACAAAGAGCAATTAGGCTGATGACTATAATATTATGATAATGTCAAATTCTGTTATTTCCTATATTCATTTTGCTTCGGCTTAGTCCCTAATTCTTCAGGGCTCGCCACAGTGGAATGAACCACCAACTTACCCAGCATATGTTTTACACAGTGGATGCCATTTCAGCTGCAACCCATCACTGGAAACACTCATACACACCCATTCACACTCATACACTACGGACAATTTAGCTCATTCAATTTACCTATACCACACATCTTTGGACTGTGGTGGAAACCAGAGCACCCAGAGGAAACCCATGAGAACACAGGGAGAACAGGCAAACTTTACACAGAAACGCCAACTGACCCAGCCGGGACTCGACCCAGCAACCTTATTGTTGTGGGGCAACAGTGCTAACCACTGAGCCACCATGTTAATTCATTATTGTATGAATTGGATTTCAACAACATTTTTGCTTTTAGATAAGCTTTAATTGGTTTTGGTTATTTTCGCTATCAAAGGGACAGTTCACCCTAAAAATAAAAAAAACTTGTAGGACTTATAATATTAATATTATTAATTCTTTTTATTATTTGACAAAAAAAAAAACTTATTTATAACCAATCTAATATAAATATTTTAATATTATATTATTTTTAAGAAAATTTGTATAGAATGTTTATAATGTCCTTTTTTATCTGCTATCAAAATCAAAAGCCAATATCTTAATATCAATAGATGACTGTCACATGCAAGACGGTTTGCTACAAGTGTGATATAGCGTTTATACAACAGTTTGATAGCATAATCATGTATATAAAAAGAATAATCAAACACAGAGAGTCTCAAACATCCTTTGTATTCCATTATTCATTCACATCTGCAGCTGACGTCAGAACAGCAGAAACCGTTACTAATTCACCAACGTCACTTTAGAGCAAGTATTTGAATTATTCTCTAGCGTAATGTCTAAAGTGATGACAAAACAGGTGATTTTTGCTCAAATTTAAAGATTATGAGGCTGAACAGCATGAAATGCCACCAGTCTAGAGACATTTTCTAGTATTTGTCTATTGCAATTGGGAGTAGGGTTGGGTACTGAAACCCTGATGCCATTATAGCACCGGTACCTTTGTAACCAGTATGTACCGAACCGAATCCGCTTATGAATTTCGGTGCCTAATTTCCAGCCTGATCTCACGAGAAAATGTAAGTGTTTTACGTTTTGCCAGTTTAGTGGCTAATTCGCACAAATTCGTACGAGTTCAGTCGTACGAAATTGTACGATTTTAAAAAGGAGGCGTGGCACCTAACCCCACCCCTAAACCCGACCGTCATTGGGGGATGAGCAAATCGTACTAAAATTTATGAATTAGATCATACGAATTCGTACGAATTAGCCACTAAATGAAAATGTTACAAATTGGCGTTTTGATTGTGTTGCTAATTTCGGTGCCACAGGTGCTGCGACAAGGACGTAAGAGGCATCAAGGGGTGCATCACAGGCACACATAAGTACAAGTTGACAAACCATCTATAAACATTTAATTCTAAACAACTTTTAGAAATACAGACAGGCAATGTGAGGTGCTTAGGGAACATTGTTCTTGTTGCTTAGGGAACAGACGCACACAACACACGCAGTACAGCGCATTCGGTGAGCGAGTGATTCTCTTCATATCAACACGCATTATCGCGTTCAGCAAATTTGTTTAAACTAAGTGTTCTAAAGTGTATTTTACAAGCAAGGATTCCGACACAGCATAGTGAAGCAGGTGTTTTACAACAGTTGTGTGAAAGGGGGAAACACGTCAAACTTAATGACACATTTGAGGGCTCATGGAATCAATTTAAGGCAGAGGAATACATTGTCACTGAAAGCTTGCGACATCCTCTGGCACTTTTAATGAGTTAATGATTTAGACAACACTCTGATTTAGAGTCTAGACTACCATGTAAACAGTCATTCTTGATAACCTTAAAAGGATCACAGACACCTGCATCGCAAAATACGGAGGTTTTTTCTTTCCATTTAACATGCGGTATCAAATTCCATTAAAGAAGAACTCTTCCACCAGTCAACAAGCTTGCAAATGATCAAAGGAAATATATTAATGTAATTCAAATATATAAAATATGAATTGATATTTACTTTAAACTTAAATTATATTGTTCTATTTAAATTATTTTTAAAAGATTTTGTCAAAAATCTTTTATGGAGAAAATTATTTCACCATAATTTTGTGGCTCAAAAGTATTGTTTCAGTCACCGTTTTGGCATTGGTATTGCTTTAAAAGTATCGATTTAGCACCGGTATTGATTTAACCCCAAACGGTACCCAACCCTAATTAGGAGATCACAATAATTAACCCTGAAAAAGCCAAAACAAGGAAATCACTACCAGATGACTGCTGTGTTTGCGATAAGGAAAAACGCTAAACACATGAAGGCATTTCTTCTTTTTCCTGAACTAGTCTGCAGTAACGAAAACAGGAGACTCATTAGAAACAAATAGATGGCCAACCAAAAAGTAACTCAGGGTTATACAAAGAGTGGCCAACACAAACTACATACATTCCTTCCTATGTAAGTCCCATCTCACACGTAATACACTACAATTACTATGGTACAAATACAGCACTGCAACATACAGAAGAGAGAGATTGACTCAGAATGTCATTTATCAGTTTTATAATGATTAAATCAGCTACAATTAGTAGTTTTATGCAGATTTTCTTCTCCTCTAAGGGCTTATTTTGAAGTCTCTGTCGCCATCTTTTGGATGGACAATGTCAAACTTCTTTGCTTATTATGACAGATGGATGCCAATGTCCAAGCCTCAAAAGTACATCATGTTGTCCGACAGCTGCAATATTTGTCAAACTGTAGTCCTCTGCTTGCCGCTGGTGTTTGTGAAGTAATACTCAAAAGTGAGGAGGCTGTACGAGTTTTGATATTGCAGAATATCACACAGCTATTAGCCAACCAGGTTCGAGAACTGGAGAGAAGTGTTGACATGGTGGCTCAGCGGTTAACACTGTCGTCTTACAGCTCCGGTTTCCCCCACAGTCCAAAAACATGTGGTATAGGTGAATTTAGTAAGCTAAATTGTCTGCAGTGGATGTGTGTGAATGAGTGTGTATTGGTGTTTACCAGAGATGGGTTGTAGCTAAAGGGGCATCCAGACCCTTGATTAAAAAAAGAGACTAAGCTTAAAAGAAAACTCATGAATAAATGAACGAATGAATGAGATTAAAATGTCCCACTAATTAAGTATTGATTTACTAATAGAAAGGAACAAAAAACGTCAGTTAAACTTAATTGATTACAGTGAATGGGTAATAGGTCATGATTAAAATGAAATTTGTTAATCTGCTGAATTACAGTACAATAGGATTTTCAAAATTTGCAACAGATTTCCTTATATATATATATATATATATATATATATATATATATATATATATATATATATATATATATATATATATAAATTAAAAAAATTAATTAGTTTAATTTTAAGGTGAACTATCCATTTAGAGAATACAAAATAAATAAAAAATGAATAAATTAATCATGAAAGATTCCCCACATGATTGAAAAAATGACTGTAGAAATCAGAACAGTTTGTTCCTGTAACTAGTTCCATTAAAAATTGCTTCTGTCAAACCGCTTGCTATTCAGAAGAGGCAATGTTTGAGCTACTACACCTTTGGGTATGGGTGGGTGGTCCTGAACAAGTGAGCATCACAACACACACCCAAAAACACACAGACACACACGCATTCTAAATCAGCAACAGGCCCTGCCACGCTTAATCCAGGTAATATCAGCTCTTCCTGTCATTAGCAGGCCTGTGCTGGCTTTGGATGTAGGGAACAGGGGGTGCTGGTTTGAGGTAATTAGCTCCACCAGGTGCAGCTCTGGGGTCTCCAGTCGCCGCTCTTCAAATTTATTATTTCCGTTGGGAACTTTTTTTTTCCAGGAGCCCTCAGTGTGGTGTAGCTCAGAGAGGCTCATTGTTCAGAGGCATGCAGAGCTGACATCTTGAAAGCAGAGGAGCTCTGCAAGGTGGTTATAGTGAAGTAGAACTAAATAAATAAATATATATATATATATATATATATATATATATATATATATATATATATATATATATATATATATATATATATATATATATATATATATATAGTTACACGAAATAATATATGAAACATTCTGCTATTTTGACTTCACTTAGTAAAATAACTAAAACTAAAAGATAAAAGTTTAGGAGTCAAAGATGAAAATTTGAAGAATAGAATACAATAAAAATATTTTTTTTAAATAAAGATCCAGCTTTCTTTTAGTGAGCAAGAAACAATATAATCCTTTATTTTTATAATGACTAACAAATGATATTTTATATACAGTTAAAGTCAGATTTATTAGCCCCCCCCTTATTTTCCTCCAATTTATGTTTAACGAACAGCAGATTTTTTCAACACATTTCTAAACATAATTTTAATAGCTCATCTCTAATAACTAATTTATTTTATCTTTGCCATAATGACAGTAAATAATATTTGACTAGATATTTTTCAAGACACTTCTATTCAGCTGAAAGTGACATTTAAAGGCTTAACTAGGTTAATCAGTTAAACTAGGCCGGTTAGGGTAATTTGGCAAGTTATTGTAAAACGATGGTTTGTTCTGTAGACTATCGAAAAAAAAGCTTAAATAGGCTAATAATTTTGACCTTAAATAAAACATATAAGACTTTTTTAGAAGAAAAATATTATCAAACATAATGTGAAAAGTCCCTTGCTCTGTTAAACATCATTTGGTAAATATTTAAAAAAGAAAAGAAAAAAAGAAAAAAAAGGGGAGGGGGGATAACAATTCTGACTTCAACTGTATATATATATATATATATATATATATATATATATATATATATATATATATATATATATATATATATATATACATACTGATATTAAGATACTGGCTTTTAATTTTGATAGCAGATAAAAAGACAATATAAAAGTTCTATATATTTAAAAAAAATAATTTTAAAAATAATACTAAAATATTTAAATTATAAAGGACATTTGTATATCACATTTCAATCGAAAAAATTATATTATTAAAGGGCCATGAAACCCCCTCGTTTCAGCAGGGTGTTTTCACACCTCCACTTTGGAAAAAGTCAGAAAAGTGGGCGTGTCCAGCTCTGTTTAGGGGGGAGTGTCGGAGGAACTAAAGTGGGAGGGTGTGGGAGTGTCTATTTGGGCACGCGCGAGTTTCAGTCAAAATACACACACAGGAGAAAGAGATGGTGTTTAACCTACATGGACATCTGTAGTGGAATTATTTGCCAAATTATTAACTGGTGGACTTTAACTGCAGTTTGGCTCTTTCATTCAGGGAATTCATTCATGCCCCTCGCGACAAACGCGATATTTGATTCGAGGAGCTGCTCTAAGCGTGTATTTTTCATGCAATGTTTGATACCGCACGGCGAATGACAGAAAAAAAACTCCGCATTTCCCGGAAACTTAGATGCACACGGCAGGTAGCGTCAGAAAGCCGCGTGTGTTATTCCGGTCACAAAATGCGGTGCTAACATGTTTGCCCTCAGTGCAATAGTTAACTTAATTCGATACGAACAAACTGAATAAACAAAGAGCACTGGTCGCTCACTTACCAAATCTGTAGAGACAGGTCAATCACCAGCAACTAGAGCCGCGTCTGAAGAGAAGACTACATCCGGAATCCGGATCTCAGCGTTTGCAGATGAGAACAGCTCTCAGGTAAACAATAATCCCCCTTAGACACGTAAGTTATTGTTGTCGCGCGTCGCGTACACTGTTAATCCACACGTGAGTCTGAGCTCTCACAGAGAGAAAATGAAAACGAAACTTAACTGCAGCAAAATTTAAAAGCAACACTTCACGCTTGTTTTGCCAACACAACGTGGCGTCTCTGTGGTGTAAAGACGGTGACACTAATGAATATTAATGAAGTTGCACAATAGAGCGCGCTGATTGGTTTGAACCAAGGCTTACTCATGCATTAATGCATCACACTGTAAGACGTAATAAGGCACACTCTGGCACAGACGCCCAGTCTGCACGCTGGAATACACGCTATTATGTCATGACCGTGACGCAGCTTCAAAAATTCGTTTCAAACAGGAAGTACGAATTTGCTTGAAATAACGCAAAAACAACCAATTTACACTTTTTAGTGAAATATAGGTGTCCTAATAGTGTTTTTAGCAGTGTGGGACACATATACGACTGTCAATAGCTCAAAAAATGTGTTTTGGTGTTTCGTGACCCTTTAATATGTAATAATTAAATGTTTCTGTAATATTTTATATACAAAAAATCATTCATTCATTTATTTTCCTTTGGCTTAGTCCCTAAGGTCACCATAGCGAAATGAACCACCAACTATTCCGGCATTGGTTTTACGCAGTGGTTGCCCTTCCAGTACTAGGAAACACCCATACACTCTCACATACACACACGCACTCTATGGTCAATTTTGTTGATCTAATTAACCTACAGCGTCTTTGGACTGTGGGGGAAACTGGAGCACTCGGAGAATAACCCACACGAACACAGGAGAACATACAAACTCCACACAGAAATGCCAACTGGCCCAGCCAGAATTCGAACCAGCAACCTTTTTGCTAACTAAAGTAGTAAAAAAATCTCAACATATTCAAGTTAATTTGAAAGAAATACTTGTATACGGCAGAAATAATGCTTTTACTAAAATTAGAGAGTTTAAAGTTTTTATACATTAGATAATAATCATCATCAATAATTGCTTATTCTTTTTTTAATGGCAATGGGACGATATTGTATAAACTTTCATTGCATTTTGACATTTTATTTACACAACAGTTATTCAAACATTTCTATGTGTACTAGATTTACTGTCTCTGTCTCTATGTGTACTGATTTAATGTCTCTTACCACTAATTAGATTGTAATTATTACTTAAATATGACCGTTAAATAAAATATATTTGACCCCTACACATACTTTCAAATAAAAAACATACTTTTAAAAAAAAAGTCAAAAAAAAAATTATCCAAAACATTTATAATCGTACATCATTCCCTTTTGGTCAAGCTAAATCTTTTTAAAAACAGAGATTTCAGAAACAGCGATTAAATCAAGGAAGTTTCAGCCTATTGTGTAACATTTTTATGATCGTCTCCAATCACCAGAAGGATTTAAGCTAGCTAAACACTAAACTCGCAACCAAAATAATCCTGAGCGCCGTTACCCATTCAACTCCCTAAATCATCTCAGCATCATATTAACACTTTTAATGTGAAACCCGTGGAGGCCTCAGCCTGCCAGCTTTAAATTCACAATTTTAAGAGCTGGAAGTCAAAAAAGCATCGCATAAATTGTCACATGAGTCTCGGAGGGATCTTTTCAAGGACACGTTGCTTAAAAAGCCACATGCCTAAGTACCAAAAGCAAAAGATGTAGACACACCCCAGTTTCTCCTTTCCCATATTAACGCTGTTGCCTTTGTAACATCTAACAATCAAACCCCATAGAGCGTTGGAACCACAAACTCGAATTTGCTCGAAGACGGAGGAAAAATACGAAGGTGATAAAATATTACAATGTTAAAACTTCACAAGCTCATTTGCTGTTAGCAATGAGGCTTATCGGCACCATTTCTACACCCAAGCTCGCAAAATCTCCATGTAGCTTCTCTAAAAGCGCGCTATCACCCCCTACTGGTCACAGGAATGGCTTTCAATAAACCCAACTCACCCAGCAGAATGCCAGCTTTGTAGCTTAGCAGGGCGTTAATTAAAGCAGAGAATGTTTTTAGCAGCAGGTCCCCAGATGAAGAGGAAGAAAGGCCAAAATCCACCATCCCACTTTGTAATTAGCCTTCCTCTAGGCCAACGTGGGGCCATGCCAGATTTCACACCTCGCCAGGAGCACGGCTGTGGGTGAGGGACGGCTTCCATGGGACACTAATTGGCTCATTACTGCGCAATAAGTCACCTTAGCCACACTCTCCTTCAGCTAACACCCCGGACACATGCAGGACGGGCGATCGGAGATATTGAAACAAGCTCAACTCAGGTCAGCTGCCTGGAGTTGATCAAGCTCCATATCATCCCATCAGAGAACGGGGCACCATGTGGTGTTGACACATTTGGTTAAAATGTAAACATGATGGTCCTGAGGGCGATTTAACCTAGCGCATAAATCCATCGGTGGAAATACGCTAAACAAAGGCGGGCAGGCATGCAATGCGAAGGCTATCGGTTTTCAGATTGACAGCTTTAAGAGTGCTAAGTGGAACAGCAGTGTTTTTCTAGGTCATTTTATTTGGTTGGAACGCCGCTCTTTTGTGTTAGGCCTCCATTTTGTGTCTAAGTAAAACAAGCCTGTGCGTATATAAACAAAAAATTAGGCTACCTCAGACCACCACGAAAACGCAAATCAGACAACACACACATGCAGTAGTTTTTTAAGGGAAAAAAAACATTTGGTTCAGTCACATACACAATTGTTTCATGCACTGTAAAACCCAAAAAGTTAAGGTAACTCAAACCCTTTAAGTTCAAAAACTAATCCTAATGAGTACTGTGAACTTCATTTGACTAAACAAAGCAATTTGATCACAGTAAAAGCCAATAAATAAAGAGCCCTCAAACCAACTGAGTATTGTATAACCTAATACTAATACAAACTGTTTGAGGAAACCAATTGCTAAAAATTTATCTATATGAGTACTGTGAACTTACTCCATTTAAGTTGAACTTTAACAGAGTTCAAAACTCTTTTCAAATGAGTAGAATTAACTTTCATTAAATTTTGAGTTATCTCATTTGATAAAGCTGACTGTTGGGTTTTAAAGTGTATAAAACACGAGTGTTCATTTTGACAGTACATTTTTATTTAGTTTTAGTCTTACACTTTTTACTAAAATTCCATTTTAATTTTAGTTACATTTTAATCTTATGATTTTAATTTTAGTCTAGTTTAAGTCAACAGTCAGCTAAAATATATTTATTTTAATTTAAGTGTAATTTAATTAAATATTGTATACATTTATTTATACAAAATATTTTAACTTAAAAATAAACAAAACAGTTTAATAAAATATGGAATATAGCTTTATTATTGAAGACCACAAATTGTAATGACATATGGCAAATGATAATGTGTTATCTTGTAAAATATGCACTCTGTCTTTTTTGTATGTTAACTTACATGGAGGAATTCTAAAGCAAAGATGTACAATTAAAGTCAGAATTATTAGCCCCCCTTTGATTTTTTAAAGTTCTTTTTTAAATATTTCCCAAATGATGTTCAACAAATCAAGTACATTTTCACAGCAAGTCTGACAATATTTTTTCTTCTGGAGAAAGCCTTATTTGTTTTATTTCAAATAGAATAAAAAAAATTTTAAGGTAAAAAATTTTAGCCCCTTTAAGCAAATTTTTTTTGATAGTCTACAGAACAAACCATCATTATACAATAACTTGCCTGATTACCCTAACCTGCCTAGTTAACCAAATTAACCTAGTTAAGCCTTTAAATGTCACTTATAAAAGTGTCTTGAAAAATATCTAGTCAAATATTATTTACTGTCATCATGGCAAAGATAAAATAAATCAGTTATTAAAAAAGAGTTATTAAAACTATTATGTTTAGAAATGTCTTGAAAAAAATCTTCTCTCCGTTAAACAGAAATTGGGGGAAAAATTAACAGGGGGTTTTGTTTTATGTTACAGGTACAACGTAAATGGCTGTTGTCATGATCGCGAAAGACAGTGACTGATGATGTAATCACATCCCGCATCTACTGTAAATCAGTTAACATTACTTTTCAAATGTGCATGTGCCTCATGCAAATGTGCATGTGATCAACAAGATCAACTCTGATTGGATATTTAACAAAACATCACTCAATCACATTCTCATCTAATTTTTATTAGTCAACGAATATGTCAGTATATTTTATTATAATTGTTGTCATCATCACCTAATTTTTGTTTAGTTTTCATCTATAGAAACTTTTTCATCACGAAAATTATTACAAAAAATTTTCGTCGATGAAATTAACACTGGTTTACACTAGGTATTAAAGGGACAGTACACACAAAATTAAAAATTCACTAATTACTCACCCTCCAGTAGTTCCAAACCTATAGAGGTTTATTTATTCTGTTGAACACTGAAGAGGATTTTTTAAAGATACCATGGAATAATAAAGATTTTAAAAAATTACCGTGGAAGTCAATGGTTTCCAGCATTTTTCTAAATATCTTCTTTTGTGTTCAACAGAAGAAAGATAGTCAAACAGATTTGGAACAAGTGAAGGGTGACAAAAATTTATTTATTTATTTATTTTTTTTTTGGGTGAACTAATAAATACTGGTGTAAATGGTGTCTAAAACAAATTGAGACTCCCTTTTTCTCATTTTTTTTCTAGAGGTGGTTGAAAATGCATTCCATCAGCCTGAATTTGTACTGTAGGCACTCATGTGGTTGAATGCTTTCACACAACTACAAAAGAGCACGTCCCACTCTAAAACATTATTACACGTTCATTTGTTGTGGCCAGATGATATATGAAAAGTTTAGATGCAAAAAACTCGAAATGCGGTTTGATATGTTCTTCTAAAATTAGCATTTTCTCTGACTCTTGTATGTAGGCTCAGAAATGTTCTAGTTATATATTATATTAGTTAATAGTGACAAATAGGTTCTTTTCATTCCCTTTATAATGAAATACTTGAATATAAACATAGGAGGCTGAGAAATATTGCACATGCCATTTACAGGTTTTTTGCATCTGAACTCTGCATGTAAACTTTGCTGTCAATAATTATTAGGCAAAAAAACTTTGAAAAACAAACACTGACACTGCAGATGTCAGAGCAGAGACAAAGCTACTGTTCTCTGTATCCTTTCTATTCTCTCTTTTCATGTTCCTACACTCATACAAACATGTGAGAGGCTTTATGAATACCAGAATAATGAATACATATCCATGCTAGGTAAAAAAAAATGTAAATAATAACAAAAATAAATGCTTATATTCCAAAAGTTAATTTTGTCTCAAATTTATAGCTATTTTTTTTCAGAGAGCAGCTCTAGTGCAGTACATGTTTTGTGCATTTCTTTGGTTAATTAGAGGCTTGTAAATGATATATTAGGGGCTGTTTATCATTTAAATTTTAGATATAGAGAATTTTTTTAAACAAATTTGCAAACTTAATAGTTTTAATAACTCATTTCTAATAACTAATTTATTTTATCTTTGCAATGATGACAGTACAACATATTTTACTAAATCTTTTTCAAGACACTTCAAGCTTAAAGCTACATTTAAAGGCTTAACTAGGTTAATTAGGTTAACTCGTCAGGTTAGGGTAATTAGGCAAGTTATGATATAACAGTGGTTTGTTCTGTAGACTATCGAAAAAATATATAGCTTAAAGGGGCTAAAGATTTTTTTACCTTAAAATGATTTTTAATTAACTTTTAATCAAGCTGAAATAAAACAAATAAGACTTTCTCCAGAAGAAAAATGTATCAGACATACTGTGAAAATGTAGTTGCTCTGTTACACATCATTTGGAAAATATAAAAAAAATTGGGGAAAAAAAATCCAAAGGGGGGCTAATAGTGCTGACTTCAACTGTATTTTTGAAAAGTATTACAAAAATATTATAAAAGCTAAAAAAAGCAAGTAAAACACTTAAATCAAGTGTTTAAAAATGGACAATGTAAAGTAAACTGCACTGTAAGAAAATATCTGTTAATGAACAGTTTTCATATTTTGTGACGCACAAGTGTTTTCTGTTTATTTACAGTTTTGCATTATGCATGTTAAGCTCTACTCTGTCTACTTTTGATGTTGAAAATTCAACTCTACAGTTTAACAAATTAAATAAAAGTTTAAGTGACTTTTATTGTCATTTTAGTCGTTTGAAATAATATAATGTATAAGAAATAATATATAGAGAAATAAGTCTGTAAACTAAAAGAAAATATACTTGCAGTTTGTTGTAAGACTTTTGTACTCTATAACACCAACCCAGACAATACATCACTTTAAACTATTAAACTGACAATAAAAGTCCCTTTTTTGAACTTTTCAAGGTTACAAGTTGTTGGAAGAAAGATCAAGGTCCAACATTACAACTCAAAAGCATAAATAAACAGGGAAAAAATCAATTTAAAAACAAGAATCACAAAATATGGAAAACTGCTAGTTTAGAGATATTTTTACGGTGTTGACCTGTATGTCAAGCACTAAAGATGATGCTTTAAGAAGTAAAATAAAAAGGCAACACTCTAAATACTATAAATATACTTTAAAAACTTCTAAATTAAAGTACCACATTTGTAATTCATTGTTTAATGAAATCCATAAACATATAATCAAATGTAATGCATCCAGATCAACAAGTGACAGTATTTTGAAAGGTGTCAATCGTTTGTGTAGGAAAAACTGCTTATTTCAGAAATCAGCAACCTTAATGTGTGCCCTTAAACATTAGTTTTGAAGTTTACAACAGGAAAAAAGACAGTCACATATCTCTGACAGAAAGAAAAGGAATTTTGCCAAAGATATCATATGATTGGTTATGGAAGGCACATATAAAAATTACATGATGATTATTATGGTATTATTTGTATTTTATGAACAGAACACTTTTTCATTCTGCAAAACTCTGTATCATCACCCAATCCTTGTGTTAGCTCACAGATGCATTGATTCTACAAATGGCAATTCAAATATAAACCTAATATTGATCATGCTGATTATATAACATTTCGAAAAATAGGTCCCACTTTACATTAAGTGTCCCTAACTACTATGTACTTACATCAAAAAATAAATACAATGTACTTACTGTGTTTTTAATGTATTTGAGAACACTTATGGGGCTTTTGAGTTAGGATAGAGGTTGGGTTATGGACAGGTTTGGTGGCATGGGTAGGTTTAAGGGTAGGTTAAGGTGTAAGGGATGGTCAACTGTGTATTTGCAAATGTAATTACAAAAGTTAATTACAGATGTAATTACATACATGTATTTGATCAAGCATAAGTACACAGTAAATACATGAATTTACACAACAAGTACATTGTAACAAACTATTAATTCCTGTGTAAGTACATATTAGTTAAGGCCACTTAATATAAAGTGGGACCCAAAAAGAATCTTTCTTATATTATTATTCAAAATGTTTAAATGTGCTGAAGGCCGGGTTAACTTTTGCACTTAAGGAACTGATATACTTACAATAAAAATCAAAGAACGTACTGGTGCCACATTTTATAAAATAAATCAGGCCAAAAACAAAAGCTTGTGTAAAGTCTAATTTTTAAGTTTGAAATAGCTCTCAAAGCAAACTTTCCAAAAAGGTTTTCTTTGATTGGGGAACCCCTTCAAATTACCCTTGGTCTGTGACATAGAGTAAGTGCATGGTTTTGGGATGTTTTGAATTTCTTTTTACACCTAAACAAGCATATTGGTGTGTATGTATTGGGGGTTATAACATTCAGGGGTGCTGGGGCACTAGCTGATGGCCCCTAGCTTGCCCCTATTGCTGTGTGGGCCTTAAAGGGTTAGTTCACCCAAATATTACTCACTTTACTCACTCCCATGTCTTTCCAATCCCCTGAGAATATATTTTAAATGAAATCCGAGAGCTTTCTCACCCTGCATATGTAGACAGCAACGGTTCCAAGACAAGTCCAGAAAAGGAACCAAAAACATAGTCTTTTTTACTACACAAAAGAAAAGCACCCTATATAAACAACTTTGTTCGTCAATATCTGCGACGTCAGGACAGGATACACGATTACTTTGGAGAGTATGACAGATTGAACAAAGTTGTTTATACAAAAGCTCCAAAAACGCATGCATGTCTTAAAAAAATTGTTTAACAATGTCACGCTGCTGACTCTAGTGACAACATTAGCCAAGTCATTTTTTTTACTGTTTTTTTTTTAACAAATTAATTTTTGTTTTGTAGATGAATGAAGGTTTCAGGGGACTAGAATGACATGATGGTGATTAATAACAAAACTTTTGTTTTGGGGTGAACTAACTAATAACTAATCAATTAAAAATACAGCACACTGTCAATGTGAATAAGAACCAACATTCCCTCACTACTTATCTTCTTTACAATCAGTATGAACTTCTTATGTAAAGCATCTCAATTGAAAACAAGCCTTTATACGTACCACATGCAACACCCTAAATGGCAGTAAGTATTAGATTAGATGAAAAAAGCATGTATACTACATTCATGAATATGGTTAGCAGCCACATAAAAGATGCACAAATATTAAACATTTTTATACTATCATAACTCTTTTCTAATTTAACTAAATAGCTTAAATGAACAAATTAATTAATAAAATTTATTAAAACAAAATCACTGGAAATAATTAAATAATTCTGTAATTAATCCACAAACTATCACATTAAACTTTCATTATTGCATTTATGGCATATATATCCATTCTGCTGAAGAGTGGGCCCACACATGCACACATACACACAAACACGAACACACACATATATAATATATATATATGACAGTTCTGTCTCGTTCTCAAATCTGATTGGCTGATAGCCGTGCAATATTCTGCATTGTCTCATACAGCCTCCTCACTCTTTTGTATTACTACGCCCACACAAGTGGCAAACAGAAGACTACAGTTTGACAAATATTGCTCTTGTTGGACAACATAATGTACTTTTGAGGCTTTTTTAGACAAGAATGTAGTTGTTTTGCAGAGCAAATCCAATTGATGTTGTCAATCCACAAGATGCCAGCAGAAATTGCATAATAAGCACTTAGAGGAGAAAAATTTAGTGTAATTACAAACTACAGCTGATCAAATCAATATACATCTGGTAAGTGACATTCTAAGTCGATCTCTCTTTTTATGTTGTATTGTTGTATTTATATCATAGTAATTGTAGTGTATTGAGTGTGAGATGGGATCCACATAGTATTGTATGTATTTTGTGTCGTCTTGGTATTTGTTTCTAATGAGTCTCCTGTTTTCATTACTGCAGATTAGTTCAGTATAAAGAAAGAAGAAATGTCTGCTTGTGTTTAGCGCTTTTCCTTTTTGCAAACACAACAGTAGTTAGTGATACAGTAGGTAGTGATTGCCTTGCTTTGGCTTTTTCGGGGTAACTATAGTTAACTATAGTGATATCCTGATTGCAACAGAGAAATACTGGAAAATGTCTCTAGACTGATGGCATTTCATGTTGTTTAGCCTTATAATCTTAAAATGTGAGCAAAATCACCTGTTTTGTCATCACTTTAGACATTATACTAGAGAATCATTCAAACACTAGCTCTAACGTGACGTTTGTGAATTGGTAATGGTTTCTGCAGCTCTGACGTCAGCTGCAGATGTGAATGAGTGGCAGAAGAAAATAGTTCCTTGTACAAAAGGATTTTTGAGACTCTCAGTGTTTGTTTTCCTTTTTTATACTCACGATTATGCCATCGATCGGTTGTATAAATGCAATATCACACTCATCACTGGGGGGACACAAAGCACGCTTCCCACCTCCCACGCCGATATACAGCCACATCGCACTGCAACTTGTGTGATATTACTCAAATGATTTACATTATAATTATTTTCATCTCAAGGAACAAGCTGTAAGAGTAACAAACAAGTTGAATCAAACATTACATTTTTAATCTCCTTAAAGGGTCAAAAAACACCAAAACCATTTTTTTTGAGATGTTGACAGTCATATATGTGTCCAACGTTGCAAAAAAACACTATTAGGATATACATTTCACTAAAAAGTGAAAATTGGTTGTTTTTTTGTGTTATTTCGAGCAAATTCATTCTTCTGGTTTGAAAAGAAAATTTTAAGCTACGCCATGGCCATTAGATCCTTGTGTAAATTCCAGTGTGGAGACTGGCTGTGTGTACAGGTAGGTACAACGTTACGTCTTTGAGTTTTCATCATTAATTCAAGAGAAAGACTTGATTCAAACCAATCAGCGCGCTCTATTGTATATGAGATGCAACTTCATTAATATGCACAATAGTTTCGAAGACAGTTTGTACCTGTTTCAGTGTTCATATGGCAGAGAGTAACTGCCAACCGTAACTAAAACAAGTAAAAGAAGAATTGTTTGGAGACATGGGTGGTGAGTGTTGCATTTATAAATGTGCTGCAACAAAGGGTTTTTTTCAACTACCCACTATGAAATTGAAAACGTGTAGATTACAGTGGTCTGCTAACACGCGACAAAACTATGTTTGTAAGGAACACAGCCTTCTGATACTATTCTCTGCACCCACCAACTGCATCTAAGTTACCGAGAAATGTAGAGGTTTTTTTTTCTTCCATATGCAGGGCCGGCGCGTCCATAGAGGCGACCAAGGCGGCCGCCTAGGGCAGCAGTATAGAGAGGGGGGCATCAGCGAAACCTCCCTTACCACCCGCGTCCTCAGTTGTGTCCGCGACACCTCCCTCACCACCCGCGTCCTCAGATATATTCGCGCATAGACAACAGAATAGAGAGGGCAGCGTCAGCGACACCTCCATCAGCACTCGCGTGTCCTCAGTTATATCCGCGCATAGGGCGGCAGAATTGAGGTCCGCGACACCCGCGCGTCTTCAGTTATATCCGCGCATAGGGCGGCAGAATAGAGAGTGCAGTGTCCGCGACACCTCCCTCCCTCAGCACCCGCGCGTCCTCAGTTAGCTATATCCGCGCATAGTGCACTGGAAAAGAGGTCCGCGACACCTCACTTTATTTTCATAACTGGTCACTTTCGTTTTCACATTAGGGATGAGGGCGGCATGATCGTCCTCTGCCTAGAGCGGCAGTACAGCTTGCTCCGGCCCTGCCCATATGGCATATGGTATCAAACATTCTATTAAAACAACACTCTTCCAGCAGTTCCTCACATCCAATACCTTGTTTGTCACAGGGGGCATGTATGAAATGTTTCTGAACAAAAGTGAAAGTACCCAACTGCAATTAAAGTCGACAAATTCATAATTTGGCAAATAATTTGATTACTGATGTCCATGTAAATGTAGTCACTGTCTTTCTCCCGTGTTTGTTTTGCCTCAGTGAAAATCAGCGAGTGCTCAAACTGAAACTCCCCTTTTTTAAGCAAACCCTTCACTCTTTTTCCACTCAACACTCTCACCTAAACAAAGCTGGACTCACCCAATTTCCATACTTTTTTTAAAATAAAGGTGTGAAAACTCCCTGCTGAGACAGGGGTTTTATGGCCCTTTTAAGTACTTCCTTGATTGTAAAATTTGTTTTTGTATTAATTATAAAAAAAAGGGTTAGAGCCAATAGCCTAGCGGTTAAGAGTGCGACAAATAGCACTATGGTGCTCACGGTGACCCGAGTTCGATTCCCGGCTCAAGGTCCCTACCCCTCTCTCTGCTCCCAAAATTTTCCTGTCTGCAACCTCTACTGTCGTTTCCGAATAAAGGTAAAAAAAATAAAATAATAATAATAATTATATAAAAAAGAGAAAATACAATGCTCTTCCTAAATTGCAGTTTTTGCCATTTAAAAGGTTTTTTAAGTCAGGGGCTCCCAAATTTTCTGCCCGCGACCCCCAAAATAACAATCCAAGTGACTCGCGACCCCCATTATTCTCTGAGGTGGTTATAGATATATAAACCTTGCACACATTGGCACACATACCAATAGGCCCAAGTCTATTTATAGCTTAATTTTGAGAATGCAACCCGAAAACCATCCTTCATATTTAGTTGTGTCCTGTATTTATTTTTAATTTATGTGAGGCTGTAAAGGTGTCAGACACTTTAACCTGGTGCCATAAAATCAATCTGCTGCATCTGACTCTATTGCTGTGTCTTTAATATAACAAAAAAATAATAATAATAAATCGAAAGGCTTTTTATTTGCATGCTGATCTTTATGCTTATTAATAATAATGTTACTATTAACTACTTTTTGTTTGTCAGTAGGTTATGGATAAAATATGGTCATTCTAAAAGTTCGATTAAATTAATTTAAAAAGAGAACCCCCCTCATTGTCCTGCGACCCCCACTTGTTAAGTAACTTCTCAGCTTTTTTCTATTATCTTGATTTTCCGATGAACTAATTTGAGGATTATTTATTAAATAGAGCAATTGAAGTCATCAGATTTTCAAAACTCCAGCATGTTTTTGTATTGCAGGGTATACTGCAGAAAAACTACATTTGCACTGGCAGTTTTGTGCAGCCGTGTTGTGTTTATACTGTGTAATATGGACAGCAGAAATCACCTCGGGCTAAAACGCCTGACTGAACTGATGTTTTCCACCAGTTCTCCAGACTGACCTCCCTCTCACAGACCAGCTGAACTAACAGGGACCATCAGTCAGCAGGAAAGGAGAGGTAGAGGGGCGCTTTGTCTCCAAAAATCAGGTTTCTCCTTTCAAATCCACTCTGTTCAGCCTAGAGTCTATTAGAGAGTAGTCCACCGGTGTTAAATTACAGATGACTGAGATAATCATCAGCACCACAGAGACCCTAACGAAAGATACTGTATCATTCTGAGGCTACAAAGATTATCATAATTAAAGAGCTATGAAGACTGCATTCTGACTATGACAGACAGGTATGTGATATCATTTTTCAGTTGTACTCGAAGCAAACCAGCATTCCATCTCTTGTTATTACTACATTTCTCGACTTCACTCTGAGGCCCTGCAGTCACTCCATGTTTACTTTCACTCTATTTCTGTGTATCTAGTAGCCCACAACACCAGAAAGCACTGCTTGCTTTGTGCAACACATTTCACTTATCACGATTAAATGAGCACATGCAGTGATCTTAGCATTATTTTAAGTGGTTTTGATTATGATTACAATTTTTTACTTCTTAAGTCAGTTGTTAGTTTGCAATCTCACTCAAACTGCACATGAAATCAGATCTAACTATACTGATTTTGTTAGCTCACATTGCTAGTTTTGTGGTGAACAATTCATCTGTGCAAGTCATTAAGAAAAAACTAATAGTTTGCCCTTGTAATCTAAAATTTAAATCTAAAAAATGCACTTCCTGTTTGTTTTCAGTTAAATTCTCAGATTACTTCTGTCTGAGGTACTGGGCGTGGCTAACATTTTTAACCACGCCCCTCCAACTGTCAGTTAACTGACAGCACTATAACAACACACCAAAATAGTAAAGAGGAGGAGTCTGTTAGGTTTGTAATAACTCACCTGAAGCCCTTACTGATAAAAATGCCTTCTTTACTACATCCAATCAGCTTGCACTAGAAAAAACACAAGCCACGCCCACTGTTTTCTAATTAAATATTCTGTTTCGCTAGCAACTGTCACAATACAAAATAAAAGGTCACGGCATCCAATTTATGCGGACTTAAAGCATAAACAACATCCGCTAAATTATTTTGCCCAATGGCTGCATGCGAAACTGCATACCTCCATACTACATAGTACGCTAAAATCAAATTGCTAGTCTAGTATTATGTCCGAATTCATAGAATTTGAAAACTAGTATGCGAGAAGTACCAGGATGACCTACTACTTCCAGCGAGATTCTGAAATGAGCATGCCATGTATGCTATGCTATCTCATAATGCCCCGCAAGAGAATTCGCGTAACATGTCTGAAAAGCGAGGAGGAATCCGGGGGTGAGAAGGGTGCGTGATTTATTTGAGGAACGGGAGGGAGACACGCGATTTCCAGGAGATTATCACTTGTTTACAGGCATTATGAGTCCCGCAAATGCATAGAGACTCCCATAACTTCCGGGAGACTTTGGATGTCTGAATATCACATTTGACAACTATAGTGAGACGCGATCCAGTGGTACAACCTTGATAAAGCTGTGCACTGCTCTGTGTCTCTGGAGCTCATGTAACGAGCTCACGTAACTAAGCAACCATCGAGGATGGCAAGTCAGAGGATGGCAAGTTTATGGAGAAAAGTATAAAGCACTATACACGCGTCGTGCAAATCGTGCGCCTCCATTGGAAATTACAAACTTACACCCTAAGCTTATTGCCATTGCTTCCATGGCACACGCTAAGCAGCCACATTTTAATAAAACTATAGCGCTTCATACCAAACCTTCATATCAAATATTATATTGGTATTCAGTCAATAAATACTGATACCGATTTTACCACCCAGCACTGAATCAAACCTTTAAAAACAGCTGATTGTGATTCAGTAAAGCAATGCAAACCATGAAGAGTCTTGACCTGATGCATCTGTTTTGCAGGACAAGAGTTCTGCAGGTTGGCTCTCAAAGGGATTCCTGACCCCAGTGCAACCCCCTGCTCCAGAACGACAACAAATCACACCCTGAGAGGCTCTTGCAAAGCAACCGTATAACCTAGATCTGCACTTGCAAATAATAAAATCCACTCAAAAACCAGATAAAAGCGTCTTCATTTAATTACCTGTGCTTCAACACAGACATAACACAGACTAAAGTAAGCCTTCTCAGCAGTAATGCAATTTCTTTGGATATGCCATTATTGCTTTATGATGCATTATAGTACATAGGCAAAACAGAGTCGGTTGCATTCTTTTTCTCCAGGGAAATTTATTTTTAACAATAAAAAATAATTTATTTTAAACCAAGTTGCACTTGGTTCTTTCAAGTTATATAAAAGTAAGTTCTACTTTTATTTAGCTGGAATGCATTATACTTAGTAAAGGCTGTACGTTGTCACAAAAAAAAAACTATTTCAATTAAATTGTTTACCAAAAACAGTACTAAACATACAACAAATATTTTTCTTTACATATGTGTGTATGTGTGTGTGTGTGTGTGTATGTATATATATATATATATATATATATATATATATATATATATATATATATATATATATATATATATATATATACTATTGTAAATATTATTATATTATAATTATACAAGTTATAATATTATTGATATTAGCATATTATTGAGATATTTTAAAGATTTTGTGACACTAAAGACTGGAGTAATGGCTGGTAAAAAGGTTGCCAATGCATTAATAAAATGGTGACTTGGCTTTGGTGACTATGGAACTTCTTTTACACCAATAATTATTAATTAAAACAACAAATTAGTCTGACCATGAATGTTTGAATGGCAGTGTAGTGCAACATTATACTAAAAATAATGACATTAAAATCACTAAAAAATAATGTCATTATATTTCATTTCAATTTTAAAGGGATATTTAAAAAAACTAAACTCACTATTTACTTGCTGTCAAGTGGTTCCAGACCGTTATGATTTTCTTAATTTTTTTACTCTAAAGAAGATATTTTGAAGAAAGCTAAAAACTTGTAACCACTTCCATAAGTAGGAAAGACCAATACTATGAAAATCAATGGTTACAGGTTTCCGGCTTTCTTCAAAGTATTTTCTTTTGTGTTTTACAGAAAGAAAAAAAACTCAGGTAACAGGTTTAGAACAAGCCAAGAGTGAGTAAATTATAACAGGATTGTCAGTTTTGGGTGAACTATGCATTTATGTCTATTTCAACTGCAACTTTATACTTTTTAATTGTGATTTCTTCTTCTTCTACATGGTGATTATAAGCTACCTGTGACTTTATTTCTAATCATTTTTGTAACTATAATTATTATAACGATATGCCACAGCTGTAATGTGTCTAACTTAGTTACTGTTAACCTTAAAACCACAATCATCATTAATTTCTTACTAACATAATCGTGTGATGAAATCAGAAGCTCTGAAATCCAAGTAATGTAATATGCCATTATAGTACAACTATTACTCAACACACACTTTCGTGTACCGTTAACGTTGATAAGCTACTGCTAACTGTTTAGTGGTCGTTTGGTGTTTTAGTGCAGCATTAGTGACGTTATGTATGTTAATGAGTGCATATAATGACGCATATGATCATTACCATCCCCGCAATCCCGTTACCTTTATCCACAATAAGGAAGCTCTTGTGCAGCATTAGCTAACACGTATTTGGTCTCTTCTGTGGGATTAAGATCTGCATTCTCGATGCATATTCAGTGTTTATGAGCTGCTCTGAGCGGATGAGATGAACACAGAACCGCAACAGCTCCGTGTCTGCGGGCCTTGCGCGGTAAATAACATTCAAACCGCAACACTATCGCTTGCGTTTATACGTTCACATCATGTATACTTTGAAGGGGGTTAACAAACCCCGAATTCACCTCTATCCTGCTTTATCGACCGCCCAAAAGCTTCAGGAAATCACGCATATACTGGTGAAGTCCCATCGCTTCACCACACCTAGCAACGGTGCCGCTGCGACGCAGGAAGTGAGTGTGGTGCGCGCGAGCCGGCCATTGCTGCGCGCGCTTCAGCGGCACAGATTGTGCTTCCGCGGGCACACTTACCGATGTGATTATCCTCGATGTGCACGATGAGCTCGGCCAGCGACTCGAAGTGCAGTCCACAGCCCCCGAACTGGCAAATGTTGGAGAAGAAGGAGGCGGCGGCGATACCTGTCATGGTCTTTGCTACATTGAAGAGCAGCAGCACGGCGCGAGCGGAAAGGAGATCGCGCACGCACTCGCACGCAAGCACGCACCGTCACCAGGCAGACAGACAGCAGCGGCGGCGGCGGCAACAGCTGGAGAGCGTAGGAGAGAGAGAGAGAGAGAGGAGGAGGGCCCGCGTGTACATACGTCATACCTGTTGATAAACACACTGCATACTGTACACTGCTGTTCCGTTACTAATAATCAGTGTCTTTATAGGTCATGCTTCACTACTTGAAACTTTTATTAATATACACTACCAGTCAAAGTTCAGAAACGTCTCTCTCTCTCTCTCTCTCTCTCTCTCTCAATTCAATTCAATTCATTTATTGCTTTATTGGCATGACAATTGTTACAAATGTATTGCCAAAGCAGTTATAAAGTTTACATAAAAAGTAACATACATATATAATAAAAAAACAGTACACACAGTAAATAGTAGTAAAAAAAGATAATGATATTTATATATAATAATAAAATAAAATATCAACAATACATCATATTATTCAACATATCACATTAATATTCAATATATTATATTATTATTTAACATTAATTATTCATACAAATCAATACAAAAAGAGATCAGAATAAACTGTACATTTTTAGGATAAAACAGTAATAAAAACAATAATAATCAGTAGCCTATATTTACAATGATTCTCTCTCTATCTATGCGTGTGTGCGTGTGTGTCATTAAAAATTGTTTTACTGTATTTTTGATCAAATAAATGCAGCCTTGGAGAGCAGAATTGGTTTCTTTTAAAGCATTAACAAATCTGTTTCCAAACTTTTGACTGGACCTGTATGTCAAAATCTACAATGTTATGTTTTAAATATAAAATTAAGATCTACTGAATTTTAATCAAAACATATTTAGACATTGAGTAACAATTTTATATAACCTTTTCTGACCAAGGAAAAAGATTGTCTGACCCTTCTTTAATTGTTGTTACATTTTATGCTATATCAGATAGATTAGAAAAACCATTCAGCACATAGGTGATGTGGTGGCACAGTAGGTAGTGCTGTCGCCTCACATCAAGAAGGTCACTAGTTCGAGCCTCGGCTGGGTCAGCTGGCGTTTTTGTGTGGATTTTGCATGTTCTCCCCGTGTTTGCATGGGTTTCCTCCGCATGCTCCGGTTTTCCCCACAGTCCAATGACAACAGCAATAGAATATCCTTAGGTGTAACAGGAAGGCTGTTTTTGTCTCTGAATAAAAATTAAAAGGTAATTGTGACTTTCAATCTCACAATTTAGATTGAAATAAAATTGTGACTTTTCATTACTTAATTCACTTAATGTTTTTAACCAACCATTTAGCACAGTGCACTTATGTACAAACATGTTTTTACACTACTAATATTTAAAAAATATACAATTTCTATAATTACATTTATAGTTACAGTTTTGACCCTTTCCTTACCTTAACCCAACCTTAAACTTAATCGCAGTCCTGTGCCTAGCCTTACCCATACCTCACAAGATCACCAGATGTATTGTGGAGTATTATATGTACACAGTAAGTGCATTGTACTCATTTTCTGATGTAAGTACATAGAAATTAAGGCCATTTAACATGAAGTGGGCCCCAGTATTTTTTAAATAATTGTAAATCACAAACAGTAGCAGTAAAAAGTAAAACAAGAGCACAGTAACAGTAAATAAATAAATAAATAAATAAATAAATAAATAAATATATATATATATATATATATATATATATATATATATATATATATATATATATATATATAATTAGATTAGGGATCAATAGGCAGCATTGAAATTATATTCAAATGATCTGAACTCCCATCTGTCAGGAAACCGAGAACTGAAATCAAGAGAAGAGGTAAGTTAAGCTGATTTATTTAGTAAACAGACTAAATAAAAGTCAAACTCTTGCAGGATGTAAATGTCTATAGATATAATTATAAAACAAACAGAAAATTCTTATTATAAGCGAGTAGGAAACTATTAAATAAAACAAACGGGTCAACATAACTTGAGAATATCAACCACACTAAACAAAACTTAACTTCAAGGAAGGGTGAAAACAAGTTTGAAAATTAGTAGGCATATGGCAAACTAGGAGTCTTTGCATGTTTAACACCGGACGCTGACAAAAGAGAAATGGTTTGCTTCTTAAATACAGTCGCTGATGAGCGTGTCGATAGTTAGATTTCTGGTAATTGTGAATGGGATGGTGTTGGTGAGGGCCTAATGCCACAGATTGTCTCTTGGAACCCAGGACACTTCTTCAGGGCCATAGCCCTCCCAATTTACCCAATATTCAATTTTGATACTGCCCCCTACTGTGATAGTCCATGAGAAACTTGCCCTCGACCTCTGCAATCTTTTAGATTGGGGGGGGGGGGGGGGGGGGTACCTTGTATGTGTCAGACCCTGTGAAAGAAGCAACAGTGAGTTCATTGACAGGTTTAAGAAATGAAACATGGATTGTAGGGTGTATATGGTACTGTAAGTGTAATTGGAGGCAGTAGATAACTGGGTTGCTCTGTCTAAGTAAGGTAAAATATTCTAGATAACAAGGATTCAGCCTGCGGCTGCAGTTGAAGACAAATTTCCTTAGTGGATTGCCAGCCTCTGCCTTCCGGATTGTAAATAGGAGCATGAGGTTGCCTAGTGTCAGCAGATCTCTTTATGTGAATAATGTCCACTATGCTTGATGGAAGCATAGGGACACTAGGCACACTTGGCTTCACAGATATACTCTGAATTTTTTGGTCTGTGATAACACTAAATGGATATTATGCTCCATCCAGCCAGTGTCAGCATTCCTCCAAGGTCATAAATTCAGATATCATGGTTGGTCACTTTCCAGAATACTGTTAATATACAGCTCCAGCACCACTTGTGGATGCATCTCCAGCACTACTGATGGACACATCTCTACACCAAAAATAGATGAGAAGGATTGGGAAAGACAAGTACTGGAGATGTAGTTAAGATGTTTTAAGTTTGTGAAAGACAATGGTGGCTTCCAGGGTCCAGGACACAGAATTGGGTTGGTTATGTAGAAGGGTGGTTAAAGAAGCGAACAGGTAACTGGTAATTAAAACGTGTAAAGAATCCTATAAACTATTGTAGCTACTTAACTGTTCATGAAGAGTGGTCATTGCAATGAAGTTCCTCAAGGAACCAGAAATGAGGTATAATCGCACAAGTTAATGGCTTCTTGACTTTGGCATTTTAAACGCCAAACCACGGCTCCTAGCACACACCCTTCAGGAAGAATAGTCTCAGCAGATGGCTCATCCTCGGCGGAAATAAATTGACAAGATAAAGCGCCCGATTTAACTTTCTCAACTCACTTAACACACTCTCAAATGTTTTGTCTTAAAGCGACTACTGTTCAGGAATTATACTTATTACTAAGCCATAATTTCATGCTATTTCAGGCCAAATATTTAAAGTAGCAATGTAAACAAAACAGCCAGCACGTCACAAGTTGTCATTGTTTAAAAATGAACCAATGTGAATATAAACCAATTTCACCTCAGTAAACCAGACTAGGCAGAATAGCGCTACTTACTATGTTTTGTTGTTAAACTGAATAAAAATCTACATTATCGGTGCTGTAAATGCTGTACCTTATGAAATTGAAAATAGTTACATGAATCTTTCAGCAGGAGATTTCGCCAAACTACGAAATATGCTATCCATCATTGATGCAGAAAAGCAAGTCCATGCTTTTATGACTTTGAGGCTGGATTACTGTAATGCTCTATTTGCTGGCTTTATTGCTTTATTGGCATGACAATTGTTACAAATGTATTGCCAAAGCAGTTATAAAGTTTACATAAAAAGTAACATACATATATAATAAAAAAACAGTACACACAGTAAATAGTAGTAAAAAAAGATAATGATATTTATATATAATAATAAAATAAAATATCAACAATACATCATATTATTCAACATATCACATTAATATTCAATATATTATATTATTATTTAACATTAATTATTCATACAAATCAATACAAAAAGAGATCAGAATAAACTGTACATTTTTAGGATAAAACAGTAATAAAAACAATAATAATCAGTAGCCTATATTTACAATGATTCTCTCTCTATCTATGCGTGTGTGCGTGTGTGTCATTAAAAATTGTTTTACTGTATTTTTGATCAAATAAATGCAGCCTTGGAGAGCAGAATTGGTTTCTTTTAAAGCATTAACAAATCTGTTTCCAAACTTTTGACTGGACCTGTATGTCAAAATCTACAATGTTATGTTTTAAATATAAAATTAAGATCTACTGAATTTTAATCAAAACATATTTAGACATTGAGTAACAATTTTATATAACCTTTTCTGACCAAGGAAAAAGATTGTCTGACCCTTCTTTAATTGTTGTTACATTTTATGCTATATCAGATAGATTAGAAAAACCATTCAGCACATAGGTGATGTGGTGGCACAGTAGGTAGTGCTGTCGCCTCACATCAAGAAGGTCACTAGTTCGAGCCTCGGCTGGGTCAGCTGGCGTTTTTGTGTGGATTTTGCATGTTCTCCCCGTGTTTGCATGGGTTTCCTCCGCATGCTCCGGTTTTCCCCACAGTCCAATGACAACAGCAATAGAATATCCTTAGGTGTAACAGGAAGGCTGTTTTTGTCTCTGAATAAAAATTAAAAGGTAATTGTGACTTTCAATCTCACAATTTAGATTGAAATAAAATTGTGACTTTTCATTACTTAATTCACTTAATGTTTTTAACCAACCATTTAGCACAGTGCACTTATGTACAAACATGTTTTTACACTACTAATATTTAAAAAATATACAATTTCTATAATTACATTTATAGTTACAGTTTTGACCCTTTCCTTACCTTAACCCAACCTGCCTAGTGTCAGCAGATCTCTTTATGTGAATAATGTCCACTATGCTTGATGGAAGCATAGGGACACTAGGCACACTTGGCTTCACAGATATACTCTGAATTTTTTGGTCTGTGATAACACTAAATGGATATTATGCTCCATCCAGCCAGTGTCAGCATTCCTCCAAGGTCATAAATTCAGATATCATAGTTGGTCACTTTCCAGAATACTGTTAATATACAGCTCCAGCACCACTTGTGGATGCATCTCCAGCACTACTGATGGACACATCTCTACACCAAAAATAGATGAGAAGGATTGGGAAAGACAAGTACTGGAGATGTAGTTAAGATGTTTTAAGTTTGTGAAAGACAATGGTGGCTTCCAGGGTCCAGGACACAGAATTGGGTTGGTTATGTAGAAGGGTGGTTAAAGAAGCGAACAGGTAACTGGTAATTAAAATAGCGCTACTTACTATGTTTTGTTGTTAAACTGAATAAAAATCTACATTATCGGTGCTGTAAATGCTGTACCTTATGAAATTGAAAATAGTTACATGAATCTTTCAGCAGGAGATTTCGCCAAACTACGAAATATGCTATCCATCATTGATGCAGAAAAGCAAGTCCATGCTTTTATGACTTTGAGGCTGGATTACTGTAATGCTCTATTTGCTGGCTGCCCAGCATCCTCTATTAACAAACCTCAATTAGTACACAATACAGCAGCCAGAGTTCTTACCAGGTCTAGAAAATAGGATCATATCACCCCAATTTTATCCTCCTTACACTGGCTGCCTGTTAAGTTTCGAATTGAATTAAAAATATTACTTCTCACCTATAAAGCTCTAAATAATCTAGCTCCTGTTTATCTAACCAATCTTCTGTCTCGTTACAATCCATCTCGCTCTTTAAGATCTCAAAACTCAGGGCTTCTGGTAGTACCTAGAATAGCAAAATCGAGTAAAGGAGGTCGAGCCTTCTCCTTTATGGCTCCTACACTCTGGAATAGCCTTCCTGATAACGTCCGAGGCTCAGACACACTCTCCCAGTTCAAAACTAGATTAAAGACCTATCTGTTTAGTAAAGCATACACTCAATGCATCACCTAGCTGTCACGATGAGGTATTACAAAAACAAGGAGTAGATCCAAATGCAGCAAAATATAGTTTAATATATTAAGTAAACAAAGAAGATCCAAATAACAGGCAAGGTACAAAAACTGACAAAACAAACGCAAGTGCAAAAACTAAAAGCACTAAGGTGAATCAAACTAAATCTTAACGGGGATCCAAAAACATCGAGACGATACTAAAAGTGAACAAACAAACCAAACCTAACATGAGGAACTGGAGAACAAAATAAAGCAGGACAGAGCAAAGCAATATCCAAAGGCAAACTAAACACAACATGACAGGGCTTATAATAGACAGAACCAATTAGACAACAAGGAAAAGCTGGAAACAAGGAGTGATCATGTGAGCAGGCATACAGGAAATGAAAACAACCAAAACAAGACCTAGTGCCCTCAAGAGTCCACAAGAGGGCACTGCAGCAGGTGTGACATTACCCTCCCTCAAAGGGAGTGGATTCCAGACACTCCCGAATAAAATCGCCTATCTAGGAGGGAGGGGGAACGGAGGTGGACCAGGGGGTGGGATGGTGGATCAGGATAACATCAATTCACAAGAGCAGACAAAAAAAAGAAAAATCTTACAAAATAGAACAAGGAATTAGAGGGAGTCTATGAGGGCTAAGGTAGAGTCCAAGGAAAAAAGGATTAAATGGGTTTCGAAAAATCAATTCCCAAATGGGAAGCCACAATAGGGGTGCCATGGGGTAAAAGGTCCATTTGAGCCAGTTATGGGTCCACCAAGGTACTGCTGGTGGGTTTGGTGGCCACCTTTGTGGTGTAGAGGACCACACTGATGGCATAGATGGAATATCAGTCCTCTTGTTGCTATCAGCTTGTTTAGGTGGTAAAGGCTCGCCGGTGTTTGAAAACAGAGGACCACCGGCGTTTGAGAGCGGAGGGCCCCTGGCGCTTGAGAGCGGTGGGCCGCTAGCGCTTGAGAGCGGTGGACCCCTGGCGCTTGAGAGCGGTGGGCCGCCGGCGCTTGAGAGCAGTGGGCCGCCGGCGCTTGAGAGCAGTGGGCCCCTGGCGCTTGAGGACGAGGGCTCGTCGCCACTTGAGGACGAGGGCTCACCGGCGCTTGAGAACGAGGGCTCGCTAGAGCATGAGGATAAGGGCTCACTGGAGCTAGGCGACAAGGAATCAAAGAAACTAAAAAATGAAGCCTCCAATATATTAAAAAAAACAGGTTCAACAAGTCTTGAAAAATCTGAATCAGAAAAAATGGAAAACAAAAGTTCCCCCAAATCTGAGGATGATGGCTCCAAAAAGGTGGTTTTATAAACAGACTCACAACTGGCAGTAAACTCAGGCAGGAACTCAGCAGAGATATTGAACAAAAGCTCTGAACTACGGACCATCTTTGGCAAGTGCTGTAAGGTGGCAACAATCCTGGGCATGAAATATGAACTAATGGCCATTTTGACAAAGGGTTCAGGAGTACCAGCTTTGGTTAAACAAAACTCCATATCATCAGCCATCTTAGAAAGAGGCCCTGCAGCAAAAACAAAATCCACTGGAGTCTCAGGACTAGAAGTCTCCTTGGGTTGTGATTCAAAATTATCAAACTTGGGCTGACATTCAACACTGGCCAAAATATTAAACAGGGAGTCAAGAAGCTCTATGGCTATGCTAACACAGTCTGGAAATATGGTCTCTTTAGGTGAGGTTTCTAGAGCAACATCCCTCTTGGGCACAGAATCAAACTTTAGATGATTCACTTTAAGGTGAACAACAAACTCCCAAAATTGAGCAATGCCAAGCGCCTCCATCTCCTCAATAGAAAGAGGGTAATCCAGACAATGATTAAATATAGTTATCAGTTCACAGTCAGTTAACCTCAGTCCTACAGCCAAAGTCCAAAATGACTGGGCAAAAGCTCCTACCTCCCAACCCTGCTGACGTTGGGCTGTCAACGCCTGAAGATGGAGCGACCACTCTCTCTCGGTCGCTGAAGGAATAATTCGAAAACTCATCCTTAAAAAACAAAAATAGGAAAAACTGGTAGGGGGAAAAAATGCTGCTGGATCTTGGTGTGGCCTTTGGATTATGTCACGATGAGGTATTACAAAAACAAGGAGTAGATCCAAATGCAGCAAAATATAGTTTAATATATTAAGTAAACAAAGAAGATCCAAATAACAGGCAAGGTACAAAAACTGACAAAACAAACGTAAGTGCAAAAACAGGCTTCTGCATCTTGCTTATATACTCTATGAACAGCAGCTACGCTAATTATTGTCTTTATTCTCTATTTTCACCTGGGGATACTCATCCCGAGGTCCTCAGATTATGCAGAGTTACTGATTGGATCCAAGACCAGCGACGAGATGATTCCAAGGTTTCCATATCCGGGACCAGGCCATATCCTGAGCTGCTGCTGCGCTGATGGTCATGGGGAGTGGAGAACATGAGTCTGATTCCAGTGACGCTCCAGGGACAGACGAGTCTTCGCTGAGGCCAGCTTCTAGCCTCCACCGCGTTGACTGAAGCTCTGCACAAGACTTTTGGCCAGCGGAGAAATTAAAATGGTCGTGCCCAACTGAGTCTGGTTGTCAAGGTTTTTTTTCTTCACTCCTATCAGGTGAAGTTTTTTTTCCCTCTCTGCTGTCGCCACTGGCTCGCATGGTTCAGGATTGGTAGAGCTACGCATCGATAAATTTGCTCTTCAGTGTTTGAACTCTCAGTAATGATTTTAAATCACACTGAACTGAGCTAAACTGAACTGAACTGAACTTAAACACTAAAAACTGAACTACAATGTTCCAGTTACTATGACCATTATGTGAAGCTGCTTTGACACAATCTACATTGTAAAAGCGCTATACAAATAAAGCAGAATTGAATTGAATTGAATTGAGATTTCGGTGCCTGAAAAATACGTCCATGCATATAACCCATTCGTAACAACAAAATCTACATAAGATTTGCGTCACTAAAATAGTTTTAAAAACATAACATTATCTGTCTAAAAGAAATATTTCAGCCATGGTGTCATCCTTCCTCCAGCGTGCAAAAGTAACTCCAATATTGATTCAGGATTTTATAGTTTTTATTAAGCATTTGTTTTTTCTTTTTCTCTTATGTTCAGGTGAATGCACATGCACGCGTGTGTACATACAAATAGCTGATTTTTGTAAACGGCTGCAGATGTGCAATCTACAGTTGTTGACAGACAGTTTGGGCTACTTATCAGAATTATTGTGAAATTGTGGCCTGACAATATTCAAATGGACAAACATTATTTAGTTTTATGCCTTACCCAAACCACAGGGATAGTAGATCAATGGCGCTATTTGCCTATGGCTAGTCGAATAGCAAGAAGCTCACGATTTCCAGTATCTTAATTGTGTTCAGCGGGTGAGAGACGGTGAGAGAAAAAGGCGCACAAGTAAATTTGGTTATCTTTAGCTCGTTGAGAGAGTGGTTACAACGGCCACACTAGACCCGTCTACTTTAAGGATAAATTGACACGATGGATCGGGATTCACAAAAATAGGGGCAGTGGTAAATAATTCCTTTAAATGCTCAAAAGCTGCCTAAGTGGCCTGGGTCCACAAGAAGTGGAGTTAAGGTGGTAAGTAGGCTTGGGCGGTAATATGGTATTTTGGTATACCACGGGATCTAAAAATAGCAACGTTTCATTACCGTTATACCATCTGTCATAAAAAACAATGCACTTAAATAGGAGACAAGTATTTAATATTAAATATCCTTTATTTAATGCCTACAAATACGTTTGCGTGATTTTCATCACGGGACAGTGTGGAGGAGAGAGAGAGGAAGAGGGAGAGGGAGAGGTTGCGAGTCGCGCACCAAGTGGCCTGCAGTTTGGTAGTATTTCTGGTTTTGACCAAACGAGAAGGGAGACGTGGTAAATATGAACTAGAGGTCTGCATACCCGCTGCTGTACCGCAGAAGCAGACCAGACTTCTGTGCGGGAATAAATTTCCAAATAAATCGCGGGAGCGTCGGTAACTCATTCATTCATTCATTTTATAGTCGGCTTAGTCCCTTTATTAATCCAGCGTCGCCACAGCGGAATGAACCGCTAACTTATCCAGCAAGTTTTTACGCAGCGGATGCCCTTCCAGCCGCAACCCATTTCTGGGAAACATCCACACACACATTCACACTCATACACTACGGACAATTTAGCCTACCTAATTCAACTGTACCACATCTCTTTGGACTGTGGGGGAAACCGGAGCACCCGGAGGAAACCCCTGCGAAGGCAGGGAGAACATTCAAACTTCACACAGAAACACCAACTGAGCCGAGGTTCGAACCAGTGACCCAGCAACCTTCTTGCTGTGAGGCGACAGCACTACCTACTGTGCCACTGCCTCGCTCGGTCGGTAACTCTGGTGCAATTTAAAAGGTAGCGGTTGCGCTTCTAAAAGTATCACGAGCGTGCATGCAAGCAATGCTCTCTCTGTGTGTGTTTGTGTGTGTGTGAATGAGAGACAGAGAGAGAGAGAAAGGTGCTGTGCAACACTTGGTTCTCTGTGTGTGTGTGTATGTGTGTGTGTGTGTGTGTGTTTGTGTGCGTGTGTGTGAGAGAGAGAGCGTCCTGCGCAGAAGAATACTAAGACAAACAGGTGACTGCGAACCTAAGGTCGCATATATGGTATTCAGTTTCTGAATGGTTTAGGCACAAGCCAACAGTTTGATGATGCTGTTTGAGCATTACATCAAATTTTTTTATTATGCATGGTAATACCGGATACCGGGGTAAAATAGGGAGGAGGTTTGAAGGTATAAAAATTTGGATACCGGCCAAGACCAGTGGTAAGCGGAATTACAACCTGAATAAAGTGATGAAATAAAACAGTAACAAAAGTGAGCAAATCCTAAGAATCTTTAAAGTGCCAGTAGAGAATCAGGAGCTGGACATTCAACTACCACGTGAACCTTTGATGGGTCGATACTAATACTCTCTGCAGAGATAACGGAACCAAAAAACATAACCAAATCCACAAGGAATACAGACTTCTCGGCTTTAACATGGTTGAATGGTGATTCTCAAGTAGATGTTGGAGAACACAGTGGACATGTTGGACATGGACTGACAAAGATAGAGAGAAAATAAGGATTTTGTCCAGGTAAACAAAAACGAAGATTTTAAGCATCATTTACCAGCACTTGGAACATGGACTGAGTCCAAAGGGAAGGACCGAATATTCAAAGGGACTGAGCAGGGTGTTAAAAGCAGTTTTCCACTCGTCACCCTCCCTAATAGGCAACACTTGATAAGCGTTGTGCAAATCTAGTTTAGTGAAAACTTTACCTCCCTGCAGGATCTCAGAAGCTGAAGTGGTAACATGAGTGGTAAAGGATAACTATTCTTTATAGTATCTATCCGGCAAGACAGTTCTCAAGTGCTTGACAATCGGGAGCAGAAAAGGAATAGAGCTTAACATAGGGAGGAGTGCTAATAGGAATAGGGTTGATGCAACAATCATATGGGCTATATGAGTGGAAGAAGCAGCCCGGGAACGACTAAAAACTCTTCAGGAACACCAGAAAAATCTCCAGGCTCCTCCTAAAACACAGAAACAGAGGACAAAGTAGACACAGCAGACACAAGACACTTAACATAACAAAATAAGCTACATGACAATATTTTCTCTTTGCACCAGTCTATATGCAGATTATGCTGGATGAGCTATGGATGACCCAAGACTATGGGGGTAAAGGGGAATGAAAGAATTAAAAAGATATTGTCTCCTTGTGATTGCGAGAAATGATGAAAGAGACGTGACTTGATCGATCCTGTTTCTTGCCTCAAAATGAGCGAGTTTAAACTTCTTGTACATAACAAAGTGTTCAGAAAAAACTAAACACAATCTAAGAAACTTGACACAGAGGAACAAAAACACCTCACTGCCAACTAGCGTTTTTGAAGAGTTTTTGAAGAGCAACAGAAACAGCATGCAGAAGTATGAATGCACAGCTATGCGCATTGCATGCGATGTGGGTAACGCCAATAACTTGACGCAAAAGTATAAACCAAAAACATTGTGTCCTGGACCCCCACAATACATACAAAATCTCTCAACCAGCATCTGAAATGGGCCTGGAACCAAGTTGCATTGGCACCATTGGATGAACCAGAACGAGGAGCAGTTGACACTGGTGTGGATCCTCTGAAGCGGTGAAGGCGCTCGAGACGTCTATCCACTCGATTTGCCAGCTCCACCAGTGGGTCAAATCGGGGGGTAAGATTGTGGGCCAGGAGCTCATCTTACATCTTGGAGTTCAGACCCTCCAGGAAATGTGCTGTAAGTGCCGGCTCATTCCAGTCACATGTGGCTGCCAAAGGGTAAAACTCGATTGTATAATCTGCCACAGACCTTCTTCTGTGACCTTCACGGACATTTCTCTGACACCTTCACTATACTAGTAGCCCATAGGTTCAATCTTTTTTTATTGTAGTTATTGCAAACTGCTTTCAAATCCTGAATATATCCCTCATATGCATATTGCAGAACTTTATGTCTGCTTCTGTCTGAAATCAGTATGTCATTTTTCCAGAAATAACACTATTTCCATAGGGGTGCACAAATTGAAAGAGAAACTGGCTGATGCTGAAAGCTTATTGGACATAGCGAAGTAGGGCGTGGTTTGCAAAGTGTAAATTGGCATCAAGTTAAAGCTACGCTCACACTGGGCTTTCTTCCCATTGACTTCCATTCATATGCATGCGAATGCGGGGCCATGTGTCACGTTTCGCAGGTTGCTGCAGTGCAAAGTTCAAGCTTGGTGAACTCTGGCCTGCGAAATCGCATCACTTGACTGTGTGAGACCAATCGAGGATAAAAACCAGACCTCTCTGGACAGAAATTTGAAACATGAAGCAGTCGCTCGCTTTTTTAAATGCCTAATAAGCTTGTTTAATCTCGCCCCTTTTTGCAGCGCCACAGGACAGAATATCACATGCTCAAACTGTAGTGTGACCGTAGCTTTATGCTGGGGTCACACTAGAGTTTGAGCATGCAAAATTCAGTTCTATGTCGTTGTGAAAAGGGGGCAGAATTAAATAAGATGATTAGACATAAGAAAGCAAGCAATTGGTCTGTTTTTTAAATTTCTGTACACTGAAGTCATGTTTTGATCTTTGATTGGTCTCACGCAGTCAAGTGATGTGATTTCACAGGTCAGAGTTCAACAAGCTTGAATTTCGCAATGCAGTAAACTGCGAAACTTGTTGCACGAGCTTGCATTTCCGGACTGTCGTATTTGCTTGTGTATGAATGGAAGTCTATGGAGTGAAATGTGCAGTATGACTGAGTATTCTAAATTCTGTCCAGAGATGTCATGTTTTTGGTACTTTTTTGAAGTTTTTAACACATTCGCGTGCGTATGAATGAAAGTCTATGGGGAGAAAAGTGTGACCGCAGCTTTACTGTGGGAGTCAGTGGGACCTTATAGTGACAGCTGTGCACCTTTCTAAATGATGTACAATCAACTTAATTTACCACAGATGGGTTGTTGAAACATCTCAAGAATGATCAGTGAAAACAGGATGCACCTGAGCTCAATTTTGATTGTCATGGCCAAGGCATACTTGTGATCTCTTCAATATCTGGATGCTGACTTTGCAGGATTTGCAATTCTTTTTTCCTTTTTCATTTGCAAATTCAAACAAACCTCTTAACTCTACAAGAATAAATCTCTAAATTGTAAGTTTATGTTTTTTAGATGTCATCATCACCACACTTTTTGATGTACCATAAATATTTTCGAAAGAAAATATGACAAAACACATATTTTTAAAATACAAATTTATCACATCATATCTAATTAAAAATAAAAATAAAAAAGAGTCTGATCAAGTTTTTTAAATTAAAAATTGTGGCCTTTTTTATTAGGCAAAAAACAAATTGGCCAGCATAATCTGTCAGAATCCAGCATAATCTGTCAGAATCTCTGCATAATCAGAATTTGGGCAGAATGATATAAAAAAAAAAAAAAAAAAAATATATATATATATATATATATATATATATATATATATATATATATATATATATATATATATATATATATATAAATAAAATAAATAAATAAATAATAATAATATTAATAATAATAATAATAACAATAATAATAATAATAATAATAATAATAATAATAATAATAATAATAATAATAATGTAGAGCTTCACATTTTTTTTGCCTCTTTTTAAAAAAAGTACATTTGAAAATGTATGGATAACAACAATAGCCAAATTAGTAATTCATTTGAATATGGCGGCTTTTGGTGCTTCACACCTTTTTATTGATAATTTTTTCTTTTAAGAATAAGGTACAAGATTTAGAATAAAAGTTACTTTACCTGTAAAATATTTTCTCAATTTTAAAACAGTACTTGTTCATGAAACAGAATAGTTAGCTTTGGCCAAAACTGATTAGCAAGTCACACCGAAGAGGATCCCGCTTGGTCTTGAAGCCTTTCTTCAATGAATTATTTTCAATATTTGTCACAGCAGTCAAAATAAGACAAATTAGCTCATGTATGGGACAAATTGTGGACCTTTGTCAGTGAGGGGAGGGTCTTTCGAACCACACGAACCCCCATGGCTATGGCCTGCAAGCTAGTTTTAAGAATAATATTTTGGCTTTACAGGTACTACGCCGGTATTGATGCATTATTTATGAAAAAGCCACAGCCCTGCATTAAATACCATGTTAAAGACTTCATCTTTACATGTTATAAATTGTGTGCATTGCATGTTCCTATGCTACACATTATCCAGTAATGACATTATGCATTTTTAAATGCATCCCTAAAACTAAATGTAATTCTGAACATTTTTGTTAATTTATTTTCGGCTTAGTCCCTTTATTAATCTGGGGTCGCCACAGCGGAATGAAACTTATCCATCATACTTTTTTACGCAGCGGATGCCCTTCCAGCTGAAACCCATCACTGGAAAATCAATCATTTTAGCTATAATTTAAATAAGTGTAAACAACAATTACATGGGTAACGCGGTAGCACAGTATAGTGCTGTCGCCTCACAGCAAGAAGGTCGCTGGTTCGAGCCTCAGCTGGGTCAGTTGGCGTTTCTATGTGGAGTTTGCATGTTCTCCCTGCGTACGCGTGGGTTTTCTCCGGGTGTTCCGATTTCCCCCACAGTGCAAAGCCGTGCAGTACAGGTAAATTGGATAAGCTAAATTGTCTGTAGTGTATGAGTGTGAATGAGTGTGTATGGATGTTTCCCAAGATGGGTTGCAGCTAAGAGGACATCCGCTGCGTAAAATATTTGCTGGATAAATTTGCGGTTCATTGCGGACCCCAGATTAATAAAGGGAATAAGCCGAAAAGAAAATGAATGAACAATCACAGAAAGTAAGGTGTAGTGCAACACAAATCCACACGGTGGCAGTGTAAAATCACGAACAGAACCCCATACTTCAGCTCCACAATTCAGAACTGTATTTAGGCCTACTTTACCATCACTGCACCATGTCCAAAACCTAGTTCTTTTTTTGTAACATTAAAAATACAAAACATGTAACACCTTTTTGGAGTTGCTAATGAGAGTTGTATTTAAATACATCTACTTTTGTTTGAGTGTCTTGTTTAAACGAGGTACATCTATATGTAAACACAAATCTTCATCTACATATATGTCTACAGAAGCTTATAGCTTCTTAAAAAATTACACACACACACACACACACACACACACACACACACACACACACACACACACACACACACACACACACACATACACACACGCACACATATATATATATATATATATATATATATATATATATATATATATATATATATATATATATATATATATATATATATTATTTTTTAAATAATAATAATGAATAAAAAATATATATGTATGACTTTTGCAATCTATTAACAACTGTGGAAGTCCATTAATATTCTGTATAACAAAATTTTAATTAATATTGCTCACAATATTGCTCCCAAAGCTCCTAAAACTAACATCACCATTGATTTGTTTGATAAAACCTCTCATTCTGCTCTTAGCAATCCCTTATTTGGCATTTTTCCATAATGTGCATACAGTATGATCAGTATGCAGCCACAAATAACTGAACTTCTTCAGAGAGGCCATAAACAGCCATGCGGTCAAACAGATGACTTGATCACTATAGTGTTTCTCTGTCAGTAATCGAGAGCCCCTGTGGCGTGGACTACATTATGACTGTTTTCTTTCCTCTTACTCGCGTTCACATCCATGTGCTTCATCCCTCTCTCTCCGCCTCTGTTTTTCCATGATTTCCTGTTCACGTTTGTTGGCAGAGGTTGTTGGTGCTGGTGTTGTGCCCGGTACTGTGTAATGGGGACCTTGTTGGGTTGGGCCCCATTTACTCACCGCAGCAGAGCTCAGCATGGGCAGCTGTGCACCCCGATCGGCCTGCTTTTTCCAGCAGCCCTGGATCACTCTGTGGGACATGTCTGTGAAAGCATTACATCATTGACTCACTCTGTTTTGAACCTCTCCAGAGCCTATACGGCCTTCACTTTTGCTTTCAATTCTGTTCTTTTTCAGATTTCTGTAAATAGTTACATTTGATTAAATGGTCAGTCGTCGATTCTTGATGGGATTCAGATCCTTTTGCTAAAGGCTACATTTTTGGGAGGAAAGTGAAGTTTAAAAGTTTTCAGAAAGTGTAATTTGTTTTGTAAATGATGTTAACAGGAAGTATATGGCCTAAAATAATAATAAAAAAACTATTTCTAGCATTTGTTTTACACAGTAACTCAATACTGGGAGGCACCCTTACACACACTCAAACACTACAGCCAGAGTGTATACCACGTCTTTGGATTGTAGCGGAAACCAGAGCCCCTGAAGGAAAAACCACACCAACAAGGAGAGAACATGCAAACTCCAAACAGAAATGTCAGCTGACCCAAAGCTGGGACTCGAATCAGTGACCTTCTTGCTGTGAGGCGACATTGCTACCCACTGAGCCAACGTGCCGCCTCATATAACATTGGATCATTCATTTTCTTTGCGACTTAGTCCCTTTATTAATCTTGGGTCGCCACAGCGGAATGAACCGCCAACTTATCCAGCATGTGTTTTATGCAGCAGATGCCCTTCCAGTTGCAACCCATCACAGGGAAACACCCTTGGACTCATTCACACTCATTCACTTCAGACAATTCAGCTTACCCAATTCACCTATCGTGCATGTCTTTGGACAGTGGGGGGAAACCAGGAACTCTTGGAGAAAACCCACGCAAACACAGGGAGATCATGCAAACTCCAAACAGAAATGCCCAGTGACCCAGCCGGGGCTCGAACCAGCAACCTTCTTGCTGTGAGGCGATCATACTACCCACTGCGCCACCATTTAACCGCATTTACATTTTTTTATTTTATTATTTATTTCAATTTTATTTAATGAACCTTCCAACAGCTTAATTTTGAAAATTTTAGCAAAGTGAGATATTTTTGTAATTTGACCTTATGTTGTCTGGGTTGCTTGTGTAAAAACAGACTATTGAAATGCCAGAGAAACATACACTTCAGAAACATTTAGTAATTAGCATTTTTTCCCATTAATTGTAACGTATGTTTTCATGTATTTACATGTTTGGTATGCATCAGATCTTGCCATAATTTGACTTTATTTAATGAAACAATATTTTTAGATAGATATACTGTATATAAGATATAGATTACTACAAACTATCATAATGATCCTAATTTAGCTCATATAAATATCAGCAGCTGCACCAGATTATGTTATGATGTTCATTCATTTCATTCATTTTCTTTTCAGCTAAGTCCCTTTATTAATGCGGTGTGGCCACTGCAGAATGAACCGCTAACTTATCCAGCACTTACGCAGCTGATGCCCTTCCAGCCGCAACCCATCTCTGGAAAACATCCACACACACTCATTTACACTCATATACTATGGACAATTTAGCCTACCCAATGCACTTGTTCCACATGGGAAACCGGAGAATCCAGAGGAAACCCAAGCGAACGCAGAGAGAACATGTTAATTCCACACAGAAACGCCAACTGATCCAGCCAAGGCTCAAACCAGCGACCTTTTTGCTGTGAGGCAACAGCACTACCTAGTGCGCCACTGCATCGCCTGTTTTGATATTATTTTTGCTAAAAGTATCTTACAATATGAGCTCAACTTTCTCAATATATTATACAGATTATGCTATAAATCTGACATATGCAATTGATAATTGCATATATAAGTTGCATATTTGCAAATGCAATATCAAATGAAATTATGTGCAAATTTATTTTTACATTGTAGGTAATGGTTCAATAAACTTTTCCAGTAATACATTTATAATACACATTTACTGTTGCATATCAAGTTTTAAAAGGGTTAAAGGAACGGGCAAATTTTTTAGTAACTTTATTAGGTATTCCTAACTAATATTGGGTTGGACCCTCTTTTGACTTCAGAACTGCCTTAATCCTCCATGGCATAGATTCAACAAGGTACTGAAAATATTCCTCAGAGATTTTGGTCCATATTGACATGATAGCATCACACAGTTGCTGCAGATTTATCCGCTGCACATCCAAGATGTGAATCTCCCATTTCACCACATCGCAAAGGTGCTCAGTTGAATTGAGATCTGGTGACCGTGGAGGTGATTTGAGTACAGTGAACTCACTGTCATGTTCAAGAAACCAGTCCAAAATGATTTGCGCTTTATATCCTGCTGGAAGTAGCCATTAGAAGATGGGTACACTGTGGTTATAAAGGGATGGACATGGTCAGCAACAATCCTCAGGTAGGCTGTGGCAGTGACACAATGCTCATTTGGTACTAATGGGCCCAAAGTGTGCCAAGAAATATCCCCCACACCATTACACCACCAGCAGCCTGAACTGTTGATACAAGGCAGAATGGATCCATGCTTTTGTGTTGTTGATGCCAAATTCGGAGCCTACCATCCGAATGTTGCAGCAGAAATCAAGACTCATCAGACCAGGCAATGTTTTTACAATCTTCTATTGTTCAATTTTGGTGAGCCTGTGTGAATTGTAGCCTTAGTTTTCTGTTCTTAGCTGACAGGAGTGGCACCCGTTGTGGTCCTTTGCTGCTGTAGCTCATCCGCCTCAAGGTTGGATGTGTTGTGCATTCAGAGATGCTCTTCTGCATTCCTCGGTTGTAACAAGTGGTTATTTGAGTTAATGTTGCCCTTCTATCAGCTGGAACCAGTTTGGCCATTCTCTTCTGATTTGGCATCAACAAAGCATTTAAACTCACAGAACTGCTGCTGACTGGATAATTTCAGACCATGCTTTGTAAAGCCTAGATATAGTTTTGTGTGAAAATACCAGTAGATCAGCAGTTTCTGAAATACTCACACCAGCCCATTTGGCACCAACAATCATGCCACATTTAAAGTCACTTAAATACCCCTTTCTTTCCCATTATGATGTTTGAACTGCAGATCATATTGACCATGCCTTCATGCATCGAGTTGCTGCAATGTGATTGGCTGATTAGAAATTTGTGTTTAGGAGCAGTGTACCTAATAATGTAAAAAAGGGGATAGTTCATCCCAAAAATGACATTTCTGTTTGTTTTACTGAGCACAAAGTAAGAAATTTGGAAGAATATCAGTAATCAAACAGATCTCTCATAAATTTACTGCCATAATATTCATTTAGTAATTATCTGCTTGGTTACTGACTTTTTTCCAAATAGGCTACATTTTTTTTTTGTGTGTTCAGCAGAAGAACGAAGACATGTACACCGGAAATATTAGAAGAGGGTGAGTAAATGATGACAGAATATTAATTTTAGGTTGAACTGTTTCTTTAAGACCACACAAAACCAACTCATTCAACCATGACTGATAAAGCAAAGACACAGACTTCGACTATAAGGATTTTTCAACTCTCTACAAAGTGTAATTCGTTCTCATATAATGTTACCGAACATAACCCCCCAGACTACATTAAGGAGGCAAATGACATAATGTTCAGACGCATAACTATTACAAATACTGGCCTTCCCTCGTTGGCAGCGGACAATACAGAACTCAGACGCACATGGCATGGAGCCCTCACCACTGCAGACATACTGTATAAACTGCTCAGAAATGCTGTCGCTCAGTATGTAATGGCTACATTGTTCCACTTCAGATGGTTCCAGTGCACGTTTTGCTAGTAATAGTATTATAATTGCTGTGTGGTTTCTAAATGCTTCAGGGTATACAATTTGGTTTTGAGATCACATGATCACCGTTTTTGGTTTTTATTTTACCTGATTGTGTGATGTTAATTTCTAATAGGCTTCTTAAACTGTTTTAAGCCCAGGTGTTTTTTTTTACATTACGGAAAAGTATGTTGCACTTGTATTTTTAGGTAGCAGGGTTGGTACTGCTTCCCGTATAAGACATTCACACTTGTTGACTAAAAAAAAAAAAAAAAAAAAAGGGAAAAGTTTTGTCGTGAATAATTTAGCGTTGACACTGACATTTTAAAACAAAATCTAAACATAGACACACACACACACACACGCACACACACACACCTGATTTTACGATGCATATTTTGAGACAGAATTTACTTCAAAACTAAAACAATACCTGCTGACATTTTATTCAACTTATGGAAAGTTTTCTAATATGTAAAAGAGACAAATCAGCATTGAATCCTTCCGTCACAAAAACACATGCTCTGTTGCAAGGGGATGTGTTTCTGAACCTTTTACTTCTAAAAGCTTTCCAAGTTATGCAATAATAGAACTATTTTGAGATCTTAAAGACCTTTCAGTGAACAGTTCTTGAAGAAACATTTTTGTAAGTTATAAAAGGTTAAATAAAAAGGTTCTTTGGATGTTAAAGGTTGAAAACATCAATGCGAATGAAGAACCAACTAACTCTAATGGGCAACACCAAGACTATAATGAAAAGAACCAGATATACATCAGCATTCTGTCCTTTTTTATGGTCAAATTAGATCTTTTTTTCTTTTTGTTTAGATGTCTCCAGTCTTGTGTGTTCATATTTCAGTAAATTAACAGAAGTTTTGGGTTACATTTTGCAGTTGTAGCGTAGACTAGCTAGTGAAGTGTTGTGCAGGTAAACCTCCCTCCTCTTACCTCTACAGGTGTTCTAGTGACAGACGCTAGAGGTTATGGTCTTTAGCCTCCTTGGTAGAGCAACTGACTCCTATTCTGAGAGTAGCTGGTTTGATCCCAGCTTGGAGAGCGCTGGGTAGTGTAGGATTGGCAGGTTACATTAGTTCCATGACTCGGATGGGAGGGAGGTTTAGGGGGGTGAGTGTAACAGAGACCAGCTAGTGAAGTACTGTGCAGGTAAACCTCACTCCCCTGAGCCTGAAAAGCTGCTCTAGTGGATAGTGGAACATTTAGTAGAGGAAGTGAACATTAAAGGGTTAAGTATATCTCTTAGACCGACTATACCTGCTGTTCCTCTGTGGGTTCTGCCTCACCATGTTGATCTAAAAATGTTAGAAATTAGACAAAAAGAGAGAATAAGAGTATTGGAGGAAACATAAGGGAATATTTAATGGAAGAATACGGAGAGATGGTACATGTATTTTCAGATGCATCAAAAATCCAGATAAGGACCAGCTAGGAATAGTATATGTGATTCCAAAGTTTATTATGGCAAAAAAAAAAAAAGGGTTTCAAATAAATTATCAGTATACCATACACAGAGGAAATGTTTTCAATAAGTCTAGCATTACAATGCATGAAAGATGCGGGAATTAAGGACGTTTTAGTCTGCTCAGACTGTAGTTCTGCTCTTTTAAGCATTAAAGCAAAACACTCAAGACTCTAGGTAAGATTTAGTTATTGAAATATTACAAGAGTTGTATAAATTAAAAGGAGAAAGAGTAAAGGTAATGTTCATGTGGGTGCCAGCTCATGTAGGATTAAAAGGAAATGAAGCCGCAGATGAAATGGCAAAGCAAGCTATGCTGGAAAATAATATAGGATTGGAAGTGACTTACAGCAGAAGTGAAGTTAAAGCAATAATAAAGAAGAAAATAATAGGGAAATGGCAAAACCAATAAGATGCAGAAAAAAATGGAAGGTATACTGTATGATATGTATAATATTCAGCCACAAGTGGGTAAAGGGAGGCACTCGAGTGGAAAAAGGAAAGAGGAGAATATATTATCCAGACTAAAAATTGGGCATACTGGACTTAACAGTACAATGAAGTTAAAGGTTCAGGACACCCTGGAGAACTTTTTTTTTTATATTAACAGATTTGTGTGTGTTGAGCATCAGTTAAGACAATAGCCCCTTTCACACATACAGACCTTTCCGGAAAATTGCCGGCAATTTTCCGGAAAGGTTGTATGTGTGAACAGGTCCTTTTTGAAAATACCGGTAAATTCGTTCTGGCTATTTTCCGGAAAGAGAAGTTGTAGCATTACCGGCAATTTGCCGGAATGCTGCGCTGTGTGAATGCAGAAGGAAGATTACCGTAATAAGCGCGTGCACGTCTAGAACGTGCTGACGTGAGACGTCTGCTTTAGCCAATCACAACAGTCAGGCGCATTTACGTCCGCGCGGTTTGTGAGAATAAAAGCCTTTGAATATTTTTCCAGACACATTTAGCTGCTAGAAGTTAGTCAGATCATGTTTATATGTTCTTCTTAATGCCAACTGTGTAAATAATCATCGATGAGATGCTTATGATAAGCCGTTGTTTGTTTACCTTCAAGCTTTGCGTGTGCCTGTGAAACAGCCTGTGAGCGCCTGCACACACACATATCATGAACATCTCGACATGCGAAAGTGATCCTGCGAAAGTTGTTCACAAAATTGATCATCCACAGAGTTTGTAATTTAGTCAAATGTTTACAAATACAAGCGCAGCCGTTTAAAGCTCATTTGTGGTGAATGATGTCAGAATTTACCGGTATTTTGGAATGGATGTGTGAATTCTCTTTTCCGTAACGTCCTTGCCTGTGTGAACAACGCTTTTTTTGAATATACCGGTAAAGTCGTTCCGGAAATGTTCCAGATATTTACCGGTATCACTGTGTGAAAGGGGCTAATGTTAGCACCTGTCAGCTTTAATTGTGGGGAAAACTGGATAATTTTGAGCTTTTATAAGCTAATTTCAGCTTCCGGGTTTAAAATGATTTTTGGGGCGGGATCAAAATCGGCGACGTAGAGCAGTACTGCAAGTGCAATGATGACGCGTCGGTTTCTCATTATTATTCATAGCGGAGTTTTCTTATCCTATGAGAAGAGCTGGCTGCTTAATTATTCATCAGACCTGCCAGACCTGCCAAAGTCAAGCCCGAGCTGTGAGACACGTCACAGACCCACGGCACAGGCACACAGTATTTAGCCTTCGTGATGGCTCATATACGTTTGTTTCCATGATCCACGGGGTTTGTTGCATGTTTTCCTCCGCGATCTTGTCAGGGCCGATCATACAGCAAAGCTGTGTGTGTGCTGCTAGCATTTTTGTCGCAAGAGCAGCACGAGAATTAGAGAATGGCGGACGCTGTCTTTTATCAGGAGTTCGTTCACATTCTGACACATCACTGTGCTGCTGTGTTTGCCTAAATCCTCCAGATTTCCAGCAGGGCTAACGGTTAAAATAGACAGGTCAGGAGACCTGCTGCACTGAGTCTGCTGGATACGGGGATTGAGGGAGAAGTCCGCATCTATAGGGTTTACATGAACACAATTATCTTTATAATGATATAAATTGCTGTTATGTGTATATGAAATTGCGAATAACATATGTAGCAGGGCATTAAATCACTGTTCATTTCTTTGCATTTTAACTTTGTAAACTATAAACTCATGCGTCTCCTCACGGTTTGTCTAATTTTGTGAGCTAGCTTCGTTCACTCACGTTCTCCCCTGCTGGCCACGCCCACCCCTGCCCGTTGCTCGCGGAGCTCCACACCCATTAATCATGCATCTTTTGAAAAAAATTCTGAAGTAGACTTTAACCGAAAGTGGGGGGTGTCATGGCCCTTTAATGGCAAAGCACATCAAAGGTCTATGTGAGTGTGGGAAAAATTAATCTGTTGATCATCATGCATTGTGAGCCGTATAATGAAGAAGGAAGGAAGTTATTGGAAGAAGTCAAGAAAGAAAGCATTGATTTTACATTGAATTTTTTTTAAATCCTGAGGTAGGAAGGCATAATTACACTGCATTGTTTAGATTTTTGAAATATATAGGACTGATGAATAAGATATGATTACTAGAATTATTTTAATGTAAATTGTTAAGTTTAAGGTAGGGATGAAGGGAGTTGAACTGAACTTAAACACTAAAAACTAAACTAGACTGTTCCAGTTACTATGACCATTTATGTGAAGCTGCTTTGACAAAATTTACATTGTAAAAGCGTTATACAAATAAAGCTGAATTGAATTGAGTTATTTTCTGAACCTGACATAGTGGGAGGGGTGAGCAGAAGTCAGAAGAGCGGGAGCTGCAGTGCTGGCAGATGCAAAGTCTCACTTAGTTAGGGGAAGGGAGTATAATGGGAATAGAGGAGAGTCTTTGAATCAGGTTACAGGAAGGTGGCAGTAATGCACAAGAACTGGTGCATTCCACCAAATAAAAACTAAAGAAGAAGAAGAAGAAGAAGAAAGGTGCTCTAGCGAAAGACACTAGAGGCCATAGTCTTTAGCCACCTTGGTAGAGCAACCGACTCCCATGTGCAAGGTCAACGGTTCGATCCCAGCTCGGAGCGGGTTGGGTGGTGTAGGACAGGTGGGGTTACATTTGTACCATGACCTGGATGGAGTGAGGTTGAGGGGAATTAGTCTAACAGAGGCCAGCTAGTGAAGTGCTGTGCAGGTAAACTTCACTCCCCTAAGCCTGAAAATGTACTCTAGTTATAGACACTAAGCCATGGTCTTTAGCCTCCTTGGTAAAGCAACTGTCTCCCATGCGGAAAGTCACCGGTTTGATCCCAGCTCGGAGTCATTGGGTGACTTATAGGACCGGCAGGATTACATTGGTGCTACTACCTGGATGGGAGTGAGTATTAGAGACCAGCTAGTGAAGTGTTGTGCAGGTAAACCTCACTCCTCTTACCTCTAATGGTGCTTTAGCAACAGACGCTAGAGGCCATGGTCTTTAACCTCCTTGTTAGAACAACCGACTTCATGCAGAGAGTTGCTGGTTCGATCTTAGCTTAGAGCGAGTTGGATAGTGTAGGACCGGTGCTGTAAAATGTATAGCATTCATTTAAAAAAATATGGTTTTCATTCAGGTCACATTCTTTTTTAGCACAGAAATTGCATTGCAATTATACAAATGAATAAAAAAACACTCAAAACACACACAAAAACTTTCACCCATTTAATAGAAACACAAAGAAATTTCACTAACAAAAAATAGAAATGCTTAATTTGCAGAGGAACAACCGATCAACTTGAATCCCCGCAAAATGCATCTTTTTGTGAAAAGCCAAGGTGCCCAAAGAATAGTTTATTTCATCATGACATCACTTCCTATGACATTGCAATTAAGAAATCTTTCCATGTCACTGATGCAAAGTTTCTTCTTGAAAGTGTTTTCTTGTGCCAGAGCACCAGTTTGAGCAAAACAATGACATTTGTTAGGGGAGAAGGCATGTGTTATTTCGCAAAGCTGTATACTTCAACATTTCCATCCCTGCAGGCACTTCAAAACATAAAGATGAGTCAACATGAGGCCGGAACATTCCGTTAAGAAGATCACACATTCAGTCTGCTTCCTCACATTATTTTTAATCATGATTGTTTTAAAACCCTTTAAATCTAGGGAGAAATACTGCTGAAACCAATATAAATAATTTACAATATGCAAATGATGAGCTTTAGTTGGTTTCACCAATTTTTTTTAATTATGACATACTACTGGGTTCAAGCAACTACACTTTACAGAAATACAACTAAAACCTGCTTTTTCATAATTTATTTATTATTACTTCATTTGTCTCTGTGATGATTTATTTTTTGATTTGTGAAGTAAAAAACTAAATAAAAATTCTCCCTGTAACCAAATCTTCTGAATGCAACAAAACCATTCTGGAACAGCCATCAAGGTGAATCTAGTTCAGTCCAAGGTCAATTCAAGTCAAAGATCTGATTAAACACATGATCTCTAGGTTGTATTTGTTGACAACGAACCTCATCTTAGGATGAAGTTTTCTGAAGTTTCTGTTTCATGTTAATCAACACTCTGATGTCAAATTACAGTCAGGTTTCAGCTGTCCTGTTCTCAAATTGCAGCTTCTATAATCTGGCATCTTCGATGCAAAGTCATTCAGGTAAACTTACTGGAATCTGCCATAAAGCTGATTGTAACACTCATGGAGGTTACCGCTTGTGTAAAATAGTTATATTGGCTGATTTTACAATACAAAATAAAAATAGTCCACTGCATATGAAAATAAGAGCCCATTGAACATACAGTTTTTATAGCACGGCTGCACTATGCTTGTAGAACAGTATTTTACAAAATAACAAGTGCACTTAAAAATCACTTTCCACTTTTGTGGAAAACAGTGATTGCACTAAGAAAACAGGAATGACTGTAGAAAAAAGTAAGACTACAAAAAATATTTCTAAAGGTTAAATAAGTCAATGTGCAATGTTTAATGTGCACATGCAGAGTACAGGACTGTGTTTTGAATGACAGCATATCTAAGCCATCAGTAGTCTCACTCTGCTGTGATCTTGTTAACTCTTCTTCATTTTTATCTGAAGAATGTTGCTTTTTTTAGTGATAATTTTATCATCCAAATAATTTCCCCAGAATTTCAAACAGGTTTAGATCAGGACTCAAGATTGCCATTTCATTATTTCAGCATTTTTAGCTTCAAGGAACTAATTTGCCTGTTACAGCTGTGCGACTGGGTCATTGTCCTGCATTAAACATGCTTGCTGATTGGGCAATGAATGCTGAGAGAAAACATTCAGAGCTTCTGATAAACATTAAGAGGCTCTACTGCTGCTGTAGAAAACTTCCCCCAAACAAAGTCATTTCCTCCTTCAAATTTCATTGATTCTTAAGACACATTGGGTTTAGGCATTCCACATTGACTATGAACATTTTTCCCATGGGAAAATTGAACTAAGTGATTATTAATTTACTCTGTCCATATAACATGCTCCTTAGCAAAGGTTAGTTGAGCATTTTATTCATCCTGCTGATCAGATGTTTGGTCACTCAGAGTGGGCTTTCAGCACAATTTATCCTAAACATTAAGACACTGGAGCAAACCTATTGAACATTACCAGCTGCAATGTTAAAAGTTTGACCGTTAAAATGCTCTGCATTATCTTGTCCTTCAGAGCGCTTGGAACAACCAGCTTCTCTTGCTATGGCTGAAGAGGCATCTCTTCATCCTTTTTCTTGACATCTTGCTGTCAGAGTGTTTCAGTCACTTTGATTCACTATCTTCCAAATTCAGAAAAAACTGCAAAGGTTTTGTTACATAATTAAGGAATTTACCCCCAGGTGCTTGATCAATAGAAATAATGTAAGGGAACTGAAAGCGTCACCCAAGCTGAAGTTTCAGCATCCTTTAGAAAGCATTCAAACATCACAATTTTGTGTTAATTTTTTTTTTATAAGTAGTAATGTTAAAAACAGTTGTGCTTTTTTTTCTTTTTTTTTTTTTACTTTTTTATTATTTTGGATTAGATTCATAAAGCCTAAAATGTCTTTAAAAAAAACTCAATTAGTCCAAACCACAGTGGTGTAAATCAAGTATTTAATTTTCAAAGAAAAAAGATCAATTGCAATCAGTCCGACCATTAAAACGACACGTTTCCCACCTAAATCTGAATTCATCCCTGCTAGACATTTAGGGACAGACTAACCTGTCGTGCATTAGAGATAAAACCCTTTAAAGCGCGGGTCACTGACCCGGCACTGACTGTGCACTTATGCCACTTACCGCGCAGCTCTCCCGCGGGATGATGTCTAGATATCTGCGCGAAATATATAGACCATAAAGGAACAAAAACTGTCATAAAGCTTTGATTAAGGCCCAGGTTAAAAGACACAGGCAAGCAAAGCATCTGAGTTATGATGGCGTTATTGTTCCCGTGACAGAGCTCTTAGCGCGAGCGGCTCGTAGTAAACAGACGAGCAGACAGTCATTAATCGCTGGAGCAAAAGCCAGACTCCACCGCTGGACCCTCAGAAATCACACCGCCGCCACCGGCACATTCACTAAAGCTTCAAAGGTTGTGACTCTGTCCATACTTTCAACTTTTATTTTTAGCCTTTTATGGCTGACGTGTCAGTTTATAAGAGCTAGGATGAACCTCATGACCACTGTCTTCGCTACTGCTAGAAATATACTCGTAAAAAGACATTTGGGTGAGATTAATAGTTCAGGAACAGTATTAATAGCTCAATTAATGTGGTTTTAAGATGTTGTATATAGAGGATTTGGGCTCATTAGTAAGTGATAATGTTTCTGGTATTCAGGCCGAGTATTTAAATCAAATGCGACTTTGATTATTATTATTATTATTATTATTATTATTATTATTATTATTATTATAAACTAATCATTAAATATTATTGGGAAAATAGTACAATTTTATTCTGCAATTGTGAATTGTGTATATTTGGCCATAAACAATCAATACAAATAATTTTGCTGGTGTAGGTGTAGATTCTGTGTAAATAAATGTAATGTTTTGTCTACAAAATGTTAAACAATATGCACTGTAAAAAAGTTGACTCATTTTAATTTTTAACAGCAACCGTACAATTTTGAGTTGAGTCAACTTTTTTAACAGTTTAGTTAAATGTATTATTTTTAGTATATATATATATATATATATATATATATATATATATATATATATATATATATATATATATATATATATATATATATATATATATTTATATACATAAATTATTAGCCCTTTTAAGCTTATTTAGTTTTTTAGATAGTCTACAGAACAAACCATTGTTATAGAACAACTTGCCTAATTACCCTAACCTGACTAGTTAAACTGATTAACTTAGTTAAGCCTTTGAATGTCACTTTAAGCTGAATAGAAAGTGTCTTGAAAAATATCTAGTCAAATATTATTTACTGTCATCATGGCAAAACTAAAATAAATCAGTTATTAGAAATTAGTTATTGAAACTATTATGCTTAGAAATGTGCTGAAACAATCTTCCCTCCATTAAACAGAAATTAGGGGAAAAAATAACAGGTAAGCTAATAATTCAGGGGGGCTAATAATTCTGACTTTAACTGTACACACACACACACACACACACACACACACACACACACACACACACACACACACACACACACAAAACATTTTCAGTATATTTCAGTATTTACAGTATACATAAATGTTGAATTCAGTATTAAATCTATTGCAGTTTCTTATATATATATATATATATATATATATATATATATATATATATATATATATATATATATAAATATATATATATATATATATATATATATATATTTATTTATTTTTATATATTTTTTATTTTGGTTTGTTATAAATCATTTTAATTAATAAAGTTTTAACTATAAAACTACTTAACTGCTTATCGCTACATAATAAGTTAAGGGCTCAATTACTGTGGTTCTAGGATGTATGAAGTATTCAGGCTCATTAATTTCTCATAATGTTAAAGTCACGCTGTCTGTGCATTGAACATATTTGTACTTATTATGCTTATGATTGTATGCAAGCAATTTGTAACTTTGAAGTTTCTGAAGAACTTCAGACAGATTTAAGAACTGTGGAAACATCTGCAAGACATTTCCTGCTAAACTACAGCTCTGTAAAAATGTTTTAAGCACTTGTGTATAAAATGAGGATAGCTGTCATAAACTGATTTTGCTTATCAGTTAACTGTAACTTTATAGTGTCAATTTAAGTTTCAGTTTCACGGTTTTCATTTGACTTACAACCTGTTTGCGAACGGAATTGATATAACGTACTGAATGTCACACAAATAAACAAAGGTATTGGTTTGTTTGTCCTTCAGTACCACTTGCATCACATTACGCCTGCATGGCAATTATCTGTGGACAAAGGAGTCTGAGCTTTGATTCTGTAACATCATCTTCTAAATTCAACACTTGCAGGCAGACATAATCCAGCCAATAATTTATTTACCTCTGACACTTTCATTATTTAGTAAGCACAGAGGCACTGGCAAGATGTGCACAATTAACAGACCTGGGTAAATGAGCTTTAGGTTTGTTTCTTCAGTCTCTCCTGTCAAAAAACAATCAAGAAATGTAAAACTATTTAATAATATTACACAAGAACGCATCAGGATGTTCATTGAGATATGAAAACATTTTAGGAATTAATAATATTGCTAAAAGTTTGAGCCTATATAACTAATAAGGTTTTGAACATTTTATTATTGAATGTGCCAATATATGTACTGTATATATGTACTGTATATATACTGTGTGTGTATATATATATATATATATATATATATATATATATATATATATATATATATATATATATATATATATATATATATATATTTGCACTGCTGCACTGCTCCATGATGGGTATTTTGTGATATTATTATTATTATTATTATTATTATTATTATTATTATTATTATTATTATATAACATAAAATATAACATTTGATTGTTTTCTAAATAATATTTAATTACATTAAAACTGCATTTAACTTTAACCATCATATATAGTTTACAGCAGGGGTGTCAAACTCAATTCCTGGAGGGCCGAAGCCCTGCAAAGTTTAGGTTCAACCCTGCTCCAACACACTTACCTGAAGGTTTCAAACAAGCCTGACGGACTCAATTAGTTTGATCAGGTGTGTTTAATTAGGGTTGGAACTAAACTGTGAAGAGCTGCGGCCCTTTTGGAACTGAGTTTGACACCTGTGTTTTACAGTTATTATTTATTTACTTCTAGATTTTTACTGGTGGCCCCCAAACATCCTGGCAAACATCCTCAGCGGCCACTTACCTCGCTTATTGGTTAAATCTGCCCTTGAGTATAGTAATATATTTACTATACAAGTTCATGTTTTAATTTCACAGATATATGAATTTCACACCATGTTTTAAATTATTACAAAAATGTCCATGTACATATTTTTCAACCATTAGAATTACAAATATGTATATACATACAGTATGTTTAAATTTTATCTATCTATCTATCTATCTATCTATCTATCTATCTATCTATCTATCTATCTATCTATCTATCTATCTATCTATCTATCTATCTATCTATCTGTCTGTCTGTCTGTCTGTCTGTCTGTCTGTCTGTCTGTCTGTCTGTCTGTCTGTCTGTCTGTCTGTCTGTCTGTCTGTCTGTCTGTCTGTCTGTCTGTCTGTCTGTCTATCTATCTATCTATCTATCTATCTATCATCTGTCTGTCTGTCTGTCTGTCTGTCTGTCTGTCTGTCTGTCTGTCTGTCTGTCTGTCTGTCTGTCTGTCTATCTATCTATCTATCTATCTATCTATCTATCTATCTATCTATCTATCTATCTATCTATCTATCTCTGTCTGTCTGTCTGGATGTCTCTCTGTCTCTCATGTAATGTCTGCCCTTTTTGTTTTCTGTGAGAAACAATATTCCATGCTTGTGCAAAATTGCACTAGTACCATTCTTTAATTTTATAAAATGTCTCTACAATTCATTGTTTTCTGAACAAGTATGCTTCTTTTTAAATACTGTGAAAATTGCAAAATATTTGTAAATTGCTTAATTTTATAATCATTCAAGCAAAGATGGCTTTATATAAAATAAAGAAAAACTATCAACAAAGATTATTTCAATTTTTTTAAACCTTTGTTGAAGTCCAGAGTTTTGATTCTTGTTAAATTGTATAAAGGAATAAATGATCTGGTTACATTGAGTTCTTTGCAGAATGCTTGAAAATTTTACATATAGGCTATATTACCTAATTCAGTTGTTAGCCAGTTTAATCGTGTAGATTTCACCTCTTATCAACAGCAGTGTATGATTCGAACAACAATAACAGCTTGAAGTCAGACAGATGTTGGTGTTGCGGAGCGGCCCCCACACCCACTGTATCTGGACCCGCCCCCTCGATCCGCTCGCCCCGCCTCTACTAGGGACCGCAATGATTTAGAAGTTCAGGAATCCCACGTGACGTCACCAAAGGGTGATGTAATGCTTCTCTAAATAGATCGTATTGTAATCTTTCCTCAGTCCAACGTGGTTCCTTCAGAAAGTGTGCTGCATCTTCTCCAGACTTCTGCGGTGAGTTGTTTAAGTTGCTTTTCATACCGATACATCAATTTCTTCGCATTCTCATGCACTTGCCGAGTCATTCTCTTGAGCATGAAGAAGTGACAAGTTGTTCGGGATTCACATGAGCAGATTTCAACTACTTTTAGAGGCTGTGTGAAGGCGTCTGTTTAAGTTTATAGTTCATGCAATAAAATAAAACGGGTACTTTCGGGTCTCCGCGGGCATTTTTTTTGCATGTTACGGCTTTAAGCTTTGTCTTTTCTTTGAATAGCCAATTTTCGCGTTAAACAATCTCGTCTTGTTAAAAAAGCTGGTGTCTGCTTGATTTTGAGATGTAGCCTATCTTACGCTACTGTGTGTTGCAAAACTTTACGTGGAGTCGGCTGTGGTTATTTTGCGCGCATGAAGCTGTCAAACACAATCGCAGTGTTACTACACTTTACTTTGCTTGTGCGTGCATGTGTTTGTATGTGCATGTGTATGGCAAGCCAATTTAGCCCTTATTACTCTGAGTAACGTAGTTTTATGCAAAATTAACATTTGTTTCTAATAACTATCCTAGTAAGTAAAATAGGGGCAAACTATATATATATATATATATATATATATATATATATATATATATATATATATATATATATATATATATATATATAATCTTACAAACTGTGTTGTAATTAATTCATATAAACATTTTCATAAATGTTAATAATATTTCTGAAATTAATTTAAAAACAGAATAAATACAAATTTAAATATAATTTTCTACACGCACATATTTCATGTGGGCCTATAAGTAACTTTTAAATATTTTTTCTACTCTATTAAAAATAAAGGTTCTATAATGGCTAAATACATATGGTTCTATGAATAACCTTAAACACAATCTTTCTGTCACACAAAAGGTAAAAGTTTTTAAAAGGTCATTTAAAATGTACTTTAAATTAGGAGAGAGGTATTCAAGAACCGTTGGTTACAATTTTTCTTATGATTTACTTTCAACTGGTTCCACTCACTATAGTAATAACAATCATGCACAATTTCATGCAACTGACGCCAAGCCTAAACCTCATCAACCGTATAAGTACATAAAGTTTATTAATATTACTTAGTCATTAAATGTATAGATTTGTAACAAGGATGCCAGAAAATAAAGTTGAACCAAAAGTGCTTAAATGACTATTAAACTAGATTATATGTAACTGCGTAGTGAATATTTATTAAATAACTACATGTACTTTAATTTTTAGTTTAAAATCATGTTGAAATTATGCATGGTTAATTGTTATTACTAAGGTAAGTTCATGGAACATGTTTAACAAGGAAATTAAAATGATTTGTTAAGAACTAAAATGTTTTTAAGAAAAAAGTGTTTGGGGTAAAATCCCTGCAAACACCTTTTTGCAGTAGGCCTATTTATTTTTTAAGAGTCCACTTTTACTTTAATCAGCAATTGACACATATTCACTATAGAGGTTTTTCTATATGTAAAATAGTTATTCAGATTAACTATCAGAAATATCTGGATAAAAATACCAACAAATAAGATACAGTAAGAAATGCTACTGACAACAGTTGGGTTTAGAACTAGATTACTGTAAATGTTGTCGGTTCTTGGGCCTTATAAAATAAAGTAGAAGGATATATACATAAAACTAATGTTTGTTTAAACTTCAATGCATTAAAAATTAATGCTTTAGTGACTAACAGAAAAAGATATTTTGCACCGTTAAGAGAACTTAAGAAGTAGCAGCAAAAATACTAGTTATATGAATAAATGATAATGTGGCCTGCCACAGCATGTGTTGTGTCCCGTTCGCGATGTGACACAAGTGCTTTGCATTGTTCCTCTAAAGCGGTCCAAGAAAATTATTGTATATCGTTTAACCTGTTTTGTTTCATCCAACAACACGCAGAAACCTAATAACTTGGCTTGTCTCTGAACAAGACGTTGTCCTTATTACTCTATTTCGAACTAGCGCTGTCAGAGGACTCCCATTGCTTGTACAATGAAAGAAAGGCTGACTTAAAGCACCCATACAATACGCATGTATGAGTCTCTGCACTGAATCATAAGATTTTATTTTGTGACACTGTAGCACGAAAGAAAGATATCAGAGAATGACGTCATAATGCAGGCCAGTCAGACTGTTTGATTAACCGTCGAGATATTGAAGGTTTGAGCGGTTTGTGCTGACGAGGCAAACTCTCTTCTAAAAGCCTAAAGGCTTAAAAGATTGTAATCCAGGGGCACGAATTTTGTCTGGCTTCTGCTATACAAACCATAAATTCTTATGGATAAGAAAAGGAACAGCAAGTTTACCCATGAGTAGAAAAAATATCAAGCAGATAAGCTGTTGAAAAATGTATAATTTGATTTAATCTCCCTGTAGTATATGATGGGGTTTAAAAGTAGTTCTCAAAATGAAAAGCAGTCATTATTTACTCTCTTTCATGCTAATAGAAACCTGTCAGTTTCTGTGAAAAAAAAAGAGATGTTATGTATCAGTCACTTTCATTTTATGGAGAGGGAAAAGGAAAGTGAATCACATATGAGGCTGTCAGTACCTAAGAATTTTTGTCTACACATCTTTTGTGTTCCATGGAAGAAGAAAAATGTAATATTAGTTGGGAACATGACAGTGAGCAAATGATTCATTTTATAGCTTGATTTATGTGAACAATATTGTGAAATACACCTTAGTGTCACAGTTAGTAAAATTAATTAAAAAAAAAATCTAATAAAATTAAGGGACAAAAAAATTAAAGACAATAAAAATAAATATATGTTTAATTTTGTCTGCAACTGAATGAATTAACTGCACGGAGTGAGAAAATATAAGACATATTTTAATATTAACTAGAACGTTCAAAATGCTTTAAAGTACAGATTAATTTATTTTAGTTTTGATCACAAAAGACAAAACATGTTTGTGTGTTCGTTTTGTCATCACTTCAATTCACTGTACAAATATAAAACGTTTAGTAGTTCCACCAGTGAAAAAGTCAAGCTGATGCTCTCTGGGTCAATTCAAAAGCTTTTTATCAACTTTTAACCACAAATAGCATACACTCTCAAGAAAAAGGTACACAGTGTTACAAATAATGTTCTCAGGGGAACAATTTTGTACCTTTGTAAAAACCGTACAACATATGGTACAGAAAAAAAACTATTATGAAACTGTTCTATGCTTATTTATGGTAGAACTGAAATTAAGGTAAACACTTGTTCTCATATAAAAAGTACAAAGTGTTGGACAACTCCTTCTTTATTAAAATACCTATGAAAATCAATATGACTGAAAGGCAAAGTGATTTTATGAATAATTTTCATATTAAATTAAGAATCATTATTTAAAACTATATGTTTAAAGATACTTATGTACATTAAGTCCTGTAATACAAAATAACTGTCAAAACATAAAACTATAGGTATTGTAAACTTAACATTTAAGGTATTTTAATTAAATGTTTGGAAAGCATTTTTGACAATGTTAAGGTAAAAAGTTTTTTGTCACTGCGGTGGTACCCTTATGGATCAGGTTTGTACTTTTGATAAAGGCACAATATTGTTTCTGCAGGTTTTAAAAAACCAAAGGTACATTTTGGTTTCCCATGGTACACATCATGTCTTAAAGGTACAAACTGCAATGGTACTGCAAAGGTCTCCTTGTCTTAAGGTACAATTCTGTCCCATAAAAAGGTACTGCCCCAGTGACAAGTGTTTGTACCTTCTTGTTTTTGTGCAACATTGTACTAGTTTTATCGACAGTACAATGCTACTGTTTTCATTTTGTCGCCAGCTTTGTTCGCTCAACAACAACATTTCTATTTGATGTTAATATTTGAATTACTTCCACCTCTGATATAGAATGTCTCTGTGAGTTTATGTTTGAGAAGATATGATGACTGACAGTGATTGAAGGTTACCTTTGTGGGGCCCCTTCGTCTGTTCATTATGAGAGCTTTATGGTATCTAGTGCATTGTCTGTATGTTTCTTATTCCTTGCCCCGGGCCCTGTGCTGATCCTACCTTGAACCTTTACTGCCGAAGGCTTGCCGAGGACAGGGGGGGGGGGTGGTTGGATTTGAATTGCAGCGCAAGTTGGTGCTTGCTGTAACCTTCAGCACTTCCTCCTCCTCCCCTCGGCCTGCATGTACACCATACTGTTTGAATTCAGATGTGGACCAGAGGAGAAAGTTCCTTGCCGGTTCCCTGTGAAACTGTACTCCGGTCCCCTAATCCTCCTCGGCTGCCACATCGGGTCATTCTAAATTTGAAGTGTAACGAAATTTCCTGTGTTAAATGAAAACACCGGTGAAATAAAAGCCAAGCAGTGTATGACCACCGGTGAGCAAACATCTCACACCTGGCCCCATGTCACATGGGGATATCGAGCAGTTTAGGTGGCTGAAAGACTTGCTTGAGGGTGGAAATGATAGGGTAATATTTTTTTTCATAAAAATGAATGAGGTGCATAATCGCATGTTTGAATGAACAGATTTGATGACAGTCTTTGTAGTGCGGATTTGGTGTATGCAGAGTGCAGAGAATATATTGCTGCAGGGGTCTGATTGTGTTGCACTGTTAGTTTTGCTTTTGGATTCGGGCCAGATGTGATGTTACAAGTCTTCATATCTTAGGTTTTGTAACATTTGACAACAACGGGACACAAAAATGACTATACATTTTAAAATCTTGGCTGATAAGGTAAAGGTAAAGGTTATAAGGACATCGCAACTTAGTCCTGTTGAATACATCAAACTGACTGTGTTTACTTTTTTAAGTCTTTGTATAAAGGTCTTTATTTAAAATGGTTCGAAGGTTGCATGCTGTTCTTATAATATAACTTACTACTGTATTTCTGAAAGTGTCTTATTTAGATGCACAATCCGATCATTTTCTGATGGATAAAATTAAGGGACATTTTCACATTTTGAGAAGTGAAAGGGCTCCCTTTTAGCTACATTTCTGTAGTGTTAAACGGAAACCACAACAAAATGTATTTATTTTTGCATTTTAATTTCCTCTTGTGGCAAAAAGTAACTAATGAAGTAAATCAAACGAAAAGTTGAAAGCTGTCTCTTCAAGTTACTGAAATGTTTACAGATAATAACAAAGTCATTTCTATTGACAAAATTGAGTTGACAAACAAATTGAGCAGCCAAAATAGCACAATTCAATTGACAATAAAAAAAGTGAAGTAAGGCCAAGAAAACAATAATGAGAGTGGAATAGAAGAGATGCGGTAAAGACTTGGAGAGCTGATAAAGAAATGATGGAGACATAAAACGGAACAAAAATGCTTTAGTGACTTACTACTGTATTTCTGCACAATCCGATGCAAAAATATTATTATTTTCACATTTTTAATTTGGCGTTCTGGCAAAAAAATAACAACAATCAACAATAGCTAATTTCTAAAGCTTTCCAACGGAGAGATTATTTAGAGGTTACATTGGCCATAAGAGGAATGTCAAATTTGCTGTCTCTTCTCAAGCAGTTGTACTATAAAGACTTACACAGCAGTGTTAAACAGTTTAATACCAAACCAGGGTCATATAGACAATAATTAGAAATGTTTTCATTGTATTTGTAATATTGATGAAGCTCAGTTGGTTTTTATGATTTATGTTCCAAATACATTGTATAAAAAATAAGGGACTTTATGCAATTAATGGAAAGATAATCTGTGACTAGAGAAATAACCTTTTACCGCTTACTGCTATTGTGCATATTTTTTTGTTAATTTGAAATAGTTTAAGGACTATTAAAATATATAAAGTTTGTTACAAAAGACTGTAAAGGTTCTTTTTCTATTTTAATTATAATCTTATTTTAATAATAATATTTTTTTATTAGTTTTCCAAATGAAAGCATTGTACACAATGATATGAACAATTAGTGATGATAGCATATGTTTTAGTACATTGTAACTAATTAAACTAAGTTAATCATGCTCTAATGTATTTTTATAAGGTATGAAGCAGTTTTAAGTCAGTTTAACAGAATATAAGTTCAATGGACTCATAAGGTTAATCAGATTTAGCTCAAAATTTCAAGGCAACCAAAATCCCTCAGTGACATGTTACAGCCTCGAAGAAAATGTAAAGTATTTTAAAGAATACAATTAAGTTCGATTTATGATGTTAATAACAGTGGAAATGTGTCATCAAAATCTCTGAAAAGAGTCCTGTACTCTTTCTAATATTGTATTTCACCAAATGCAAAACCGCGGAAGTAAAATGTTCACTTTAATTTGCTTAAAGGAATATATTTACACCTAAAATGTAATATTTTCTTAATATTCTGAATATATTTTAAGACTATATTTACAGATTTTGAGAATGTCTTTTTTGTATTTTGAAAAAAGAATTACACATTTGCTTTGACATGGGAGTGAATAAAAAAGCTGAAAGCTGTCTCTTTAAGTTAACAAAATGTTTTCAGATGATAACAAAGGCGTTTCTATAGACAAAATTTAATTAAACAACCAAATTGAGCAGCCAAAATGACAAGATTTCAATTGACAATTAGAAAAATGAAGTAAGAAAACAATAATGAGAGTGGAATAGAAGAGATGCGGTAAAGATTTGGAGAGCTGATATAGAATCGATGGAGACATAAAACAGAAAAAAATGCTTTAGTGACTTGTCATTTAGCAGACGTGTTCTTGATGTCAGAAACACCCTGTCCAGACCTTATATCCCAAAGGGCCGCGTGTCAGAAGCCGCCTGGAGGGTTTCTGCCCCAAGGCCGCACTGTAAGCTAAAAAAGTCTGGTTAACATAACGGCAAATTTGCATGTTTTGACTGCATAGTAGGAAGCAGTCGCCTAGACCAATCGAACGAGGAAAAAATGCACTTGCAAAATGGTGTATGAAAGCGTTCACACAGCCGGGCTCATGCATATCCAGACCTGAAGTGTTTGAATTCATACTCTTCATCGTTCAGAGTTCCAAACGTGTTTATTTTCCACGCATTTGGAAAGTGTTTGTTAGCTGTCTAAAGCCGTGTGTCAATACGTGGCCACAGTCATTAGTCTGTTTTGCTGCTGTATTTGAAGGGGACTCGACTCTGGCTGTCATGGACTATTACAGCTGTGTCTCATTAGGCTGTTGTAGACCATAATACTGTTACTCTTTCGCACAAAACTTACATAAGGGTGCTGTAAAATTCCCAGAGCAGGTGTTAGAAATGCTGGTGAAGTTTATGATCACCTGTGGTGCATGACATACAGCCAAACTCGACAACAGTGTTTTCACTGTTGCGATAAAATAATCAGAAGCATTCGTTGCCGTCTTTTAATTAGCGCACACAATGAAACTGCATCCACAGAGCTCTGTGGATAGTTATGTTTATCCAACATTGATATGTTTTTTTTTTTTTAAATACACTTATATTTTTTTCAATCTTATAATGCATTCAGTTTCCAGTTGTTTTGGTATTTGGTCATATCATGTTGTTTCAGTGTAAATATGACTAAATTGAAAGAGTTAGAATTCTAATGATCTAAAAGAAAAACTCCACAGATGGCATAGACTGCCAGGTGAAAGTTTAGGGTCAGCAGGATTTTTAAATATTTTAAAATCGGCTCCTCCCGCTCATCAAGGCTGCATTTATTTCATCAAAAATACAGTGCAAATTGTACAATTGTGAAATGTTATTGCACTAAAATAACTGTTCAAAAGTAGTTTATAATTTAATTTGATCATTTTCTTCAGTCATTTTAAAGATGAATTTTCAGCTTCATTACTCCATAGTCACATGATCCTTTAGAAATCACTTTAATATTAATTAGTATGAATATTATTATTATTAATATTATTAAAAATAATGGTAATAGTAATAAAGGTAATAATGACAGGATTAATAATTTCATTCAAAACTACATACAATAAGAAAGCAGTTATTTGACATTTTAATAAATATTTAACAATTTAACAATTTTTACATTTAATAAATACATCCTTAATGAACAGAATCATTTTCTTTAAAAAAAAAACATGAAAAAAACTGACCCCAAACTGTGTACATATTAATTTTTTGTTTACATTCTCACAGATTTATTAAGTATTGTGGTAAATTTGATGATGCTTTAGCTACCAAGTTTGGTATTAGTATGTTTAGTGGTCTTTTTTTTTTGTTATTAAAATTAATTCAAGTTTGATAATGATTATTAAAATTAGTTACACATACAGTTGCAATTAGACTTATCAAACCCACTGAATAATTAGCTCCACTGTTTTTGCCCTAATTTCTGTTTAATGAAGAGAACAATTTCTCAACACATTTCTAAACATAATATTTTTAATAACTCATTTCTAATTACTGTTTTTTTATCTTTGCTATGATGACAGTAAATAATATTTGACTAGATATTTTTTCAAGACACTTCTATGCAGCTTAAAGTGACATTTAAAGGCTTAACTAGGTTAATTAAGTTAACTAGGCACTAGGCAGGTTAGGGTATTTAAGCAAGTTATTGTATAACGATGGTATCGTTCTTTCGACTATTGAAAAAAATATAGCTTAAAGCGACTAATAATATTGTCTTAAAAAATGTTTTAAAAAAAAATTTAAAACTGCTATTATTCTAGCCAAAATAAAATAAATCAGACTTTCTCTAGAAGAAAAAATATTATTAGACATACTGTGAACATTTCTTTTATTTGAAGGGGGGCTAATAATTCTGATTGCAACTGTAAATTACAATGTGTTACATTAATTTCCTAGATTCCCCATTCATAGAGTCCAGTTGCATTTACATTCTCATAAATGACTTGAGATATCTTGTTAAATTTATAAAAAAAAAATAGCTTCAAAAAAGGGGATCTACCTACATAAAATTGGATGATTAGTATATCTGGTACGTTTGGGTATTTAATGTAGTTCCAGTTTTCAAATGATAATTTTGTTTTTATTATTAAACATTCATTCATGCATTCATATTATTTTTGGTTTAGTTTGGTTTTATTACTCTGGGGTTGCCAAAGCGGCCAACTTATCTAGCACATGTTTTACGCAGCAGATGCCCTTACAGTCACAGCCCAACACATACACTCTTGCATTCACACACACTCATACACTTCTGCCATTTCATTCATTTATTTTCTTTTCGACTTAGTCGCTTAAATAATCTGGGGTTGCCACAGCATAATGAACCGCCAACTTATCCAGCATATGTTTTACGCAGTGGATGCCCTTCCAGCTGCAACCTATCACTGGGAAACATCCATACACACTCATTTACACTCAATTTAGCTTATTCAATTCACCTATAGCGCATGTGTTTGAACTTGAAACAGGAGTACCCATGGGAAACCCACACAAACACGGGGAGAACATGCAAACTTCACACAGAAATGTCCCAGCTGGGGCTCAAACCAGTGACCTTTACTGCTGTGAGGCGATCATGCTACCCACCATGCCACCGTGACCCTATTATTTAAACACTTTACACAAATTTCTAATTATCTAGAGAACCAATAACTCCATAGATTCTATACTGGCCTGGTTTGTGTTTATTGAAGTATTGGTAACACAGTTATTTTTTTTTGCTATTTTATTGTTATAAAAACTATTTGATTTAGCTTGACAACAGACAATATACACTATACTACTGACTGTAGTATTGGTAGTCTAGTAACCAGAAGTAAACAAGGCAAACATAAATAAGTCAGCTGATTAGTCGTGTGGATGTTTCCATCTCCCATTGTTTGCATTACCATTTTTTGCAGTCTAAAACTTCAAGTAAAAAAAAAGAAAAGAAAAGAAAAAAAAAGCGTGTTTTTTTGCAATGTGAAGTCCCAGATGAACTGGAAGCTGCAATCGTCAATTAATTTATTTTTTGTATTGAGATGCAATTCCTATTCCTAATTTTAAATGAGCAGTGGGCGTGGCTTGTTTTTTCTACCATAGGCTGAACGAATGTAGTAAAGTAGGCGATTCATTCAGAAAGATCGGGAAAAGGGTTTTATTAGAGTTATTAAAACCTAACAGACTCCTCCTGCTCAACATTTCTGTTTGTTGCCAAAACCGACAGTTAGACCAGTGTAGTTAAGTATGTTAGCCACGTCCATTACCTCAAAATCTCAGAATTAGATAATTTAACTGAAAACAAACAGGAAGTGCATTTTCAGGTTTTCATTAAAGATTAGAAGGGCAAACATTTTTTTCTTATTGACATGAACAGATGAAACCACAAAACTGGCAATGTGAGCTAACAAAAATATATGGCTAGTTTTGATTTCTTGGGGACTTTAAGGAATTAAAAAAAAAAATAAATAAATAAATAAATAAATAAATAAATATATATATATATATATATATATATATATATATATATATATATATATATATATATATATATATATATATATATATATATATATATATATATATATATATATATTTGCATTTCCATCACACATTTTTCATGGGATACTTTTAAATGTGCATTAACACAGGGTGATGGAAACCCAACTAATAACAAAAATCTTTTAAGTATGTGCCCAATACTGCTGTCCCTACATACTGTAGTACGCATGATCGCAAATTTGAAAGAGATTTGAACAGAGACACTTTCAGTAAAGGCAACATGTTGACAGTGGCTCTATGATGTGTGGAAATTATCTATAACATTTTCTTCTTCAATATATCGCAAGGGTTTATATAATACATTGACTTATGGATTGATTGCAAATTACACATGCTTCTTATGACTAGGCCCAAACGGAATCTGGACTCACAGAAACCCGGAGATTTTTATCCCATAATTGAGTCTATTTATTACTTGAGTCAGTGTGTGTACATTTAAATTTATTTAGTTGTTTAAAACTATTTTCAGTATTATTATTGAATGGTATGAAAATGTTCATGTGATTAATTTATAATACAGTTTGTGAAGTAACATTTTCTGTCTTTTAGTAGATGTTTTACATGAGAGACTTGCTTTGTTTACTAAATGAGTGGATCTAATTGGATTTGCATTGTAAACCATTAAATAAATGTTAAAAAAGTATTAGTTTTTAATATAATATATATATATATTTTGTTTTTACGATATTCCCAAAATCATTCCACATAAACCTACACATTTTTTATTTTTTTCAAAGTTTTGCGCTGAAATAACAAAAAATGTCAGGAGGTTTTTTCTGGCCCTGCTTATGACCATGCAAATAATGACTCAATAATTTTTTTCTCTTTTGTATATAATATTTTCTAGTCCATTTTATTGATTTAAATTTACATGACTAGAAAAGTTCATTTGATTCAACTAAAAAATCTAAGGCAGAATCTTTTTGAAGTGTAGTGATTAGGCTTTTTAGGCTTAATTTTTTATTTTGTTTTGCCACTAGGGCAAAATAAGAGGTGAAAATGTACTTTTTGTTTATCACTATAAGAAATCTATGCCATGAAACTCTGCATGTGCAGGCTGATAGGTCACCTAATCTGCTTGGTTGCTGCCTCGGCAGCCAGTGAGCTTGCTCCTCATCAGTTTAAATGCTCTACATTGTTTTACTGTTAGCTGCAGCGCATTTTCGGAGATCCGCCTCCACCCCAGATCCACCTGTGTAAGATCTGCTAGGGTGGTTACATATATTATGTTTGCAGCAGCTGCTTGTTATATTCTCAGATGGCATGTCTGTGTATACTGACAGCAGCAGGTCTTGGTACTAGCTCTGCCAATCAAAGCAGCCGCAGCAGCAACATAGCCGATCTATACTGCCAAGACTATATACATCAACATATCCATATAAATATTCCCTACCATGCTAAATCCCGAGAGTGTTTAAGACAGAAATAAAATTAAAGACTTCTGAGAATCCTGTTATTTGGAAAACTGTCCATAATTTTACCCATCAAGACTTTATTTGATTGTGAAACAATAAAAAGTTATTTATTTTTAGCTTAGCTTAAAAATAAACATATTCAGAAGTACAGTCATTTTACAGTCATTGATATATGACCAAATCATTTTTAGGATTAAGGTGCACCACTAAATCATTTAAAATAAACAGCCACACTGTATTCTATCATTGTCAACCTCATTTACACATTTTTATCAAAGGTAACTTGTATCACTTCGAAGTTACACATATTAAGTTCTTGCTTTAATTGGAAATCAAACCAAAACTTTGGCATAACTGGTACCATACTTTTCTATTTGAGCTAAAACTAATGTTTTCACAATGCTATAGTGGTGTGATGCCTAAAACTATACCTCATCACCTGCTAAATTAATGCCTGATATAAATTGAACTGTAAAACACTCCTTATGGTGACAGTAGTTGTGGGCTCTATGTGGGCATTAACTGCAATGTCAGACAAGTGGCCCGATTACACTTCGTATGCATGAAACTGAATGGTTGGCATACCATTCCATTGTCAGTCTGTCATCCATGGCATTTAGCAGCATCATGGCACTGAACGGGGGATTCCTGTTCTCATGGTGAGCTGAAGAGAGAGAGAGAGAGAGAGAGAGAGAGAGAGAGAGATTTGTCTTGTCATTGGACTTTAATCAGCACTTGTAAAATGGGCAATAGAAATACTTCAGATTTTTGTCATTGTAATGAATTTTCTTTTATCTTGTATTGCCCTCTTCATAATTTGCCACCCTGTCAGTGTGCTGTGTTGTTGCACATGATAGGACTGCTGGATAGAGGCAACTGTATTTCAGCATTAACAATTGATCTGAAAACTGACCTGGGCCAATTATATGAACCTCCTTTTTTTCTCTTGACATTTATTTAGTTAGATGAAATAGCTTTCAAGGTATGTATGTATTTATTTATTTATTTATTTAGTTAGTTAGTTGTTTTGTTTAAAATAGTCAGGTAAAATAATTGTTTAAAATATGTCAGGTATACATCCGCGCTAAATAGTTACACTGCAAAAAATGCTTTTCTTACTTAGATTTTTTGTCTTGTTTCTAGTCCAAATATCTAAACGTTCTTAAATCAAGAAGCATTTTCTAGACAAGCAAAACATATTGTCCTGTTTTAAGAAATAATATGCCAAAATGAAGTGAGTTTTTTCTTAAATCAAGCAAAATAATCTGCCAATGAGGTAAGCAAAATAATCTTATCACAAATCGAAAAACAAGATTATTTTGCTTACCCCATTGGCAGATTATTTTGCTTGATTTGAGGAAAAACTCACTTTATTTTGGCATATTATTTCTTAAAACAGGACAATATGTTTTGCTTGTCTAGAAAATGCTTCTTGATTGAAGAATTTGTAGATATTTGGACTAGAAATGAGACAAAAAAAAATCTAAGTAAGAAAAGCATTTTTGTATATATGCAAAATAAATTATAGTAATATCTATCTATCTATCTATCTATCTATCTATCTATCTATCTATCTATCTATCTATCTATCTATCTATCTATCTATCTATCTATCTATCTATCTATCTATCTATCTATCTATCTGTCTGTCTGTCTGTCTGTCTGTCTGTCTGTCTGTCTGTCTGTCTGTCTGTCTGTCTGTCTGTCTGTCTGTCTGTCTGTCTGTCTGTCTGTCTATCTATCTATCTATCTATCTATCTATCTATCTATCTATCTATCTATCTATCTATCTATCTATCTATCATCTGTCTGTCTTTTTGTCTGTCTGTCTGTCTGTCTGTATATGTATATATTAAAATATTATTTTTGTCAATAATGCACCTCAAATTAATTGTGTACAAATAAGCTCAAAAAAAAAAAAAAAACTTTGCTAATTTACAAGATTTAAAATATACAGTATAGCAGGGTTGAATATGACACGTTACTTTTGCATAATGAATGCTAATGCTATAAAATTAAATACACAAATTTAAATTTTACATAAAACTATTTAAAAATGCAAAATACACACACTCAAGGTGCAAGAAAGTTGGTTCATTACTTTTACATGTTGCTTACATTTTTAAGTGAACCTATTTTACAAAAACAGTGACGTTTTTCACAGTGAGAAGTAACAAAAAAAACATTTCTCACAATTTTAAAAGTTATTTCCTTTTCTTTATCTTGCTCTTATTTGTCGCTGACCTGCCTGATCCAAGCCGCTAAAGTCATGGCCGGTGAGGTATTAAAAGGGCAGTTAAGGTGTCAGAAGAGCTGCTAATGACGGGCAGTTCATTGATACGCTGACCTCGGTGCATTGTGTCTGGTTTTAGCCACAGACTTGCCCGCACAACACTGAGAGGATCCTTTACATCTTATCCTGTGGTCAACAAAGGCACCATGGAGACCCAGGAGCACAGTGACTCTTCAGGGGTCAGTTTTAGCCTCTCAAAGATCCCTCCTAGAGTTTAGACTGAAGGGCCATTCACAAGGATGATAAATACAAAAATAAGGACAAAGATATCATTCTCAGAATCAGATCACAGCCATAATGATAACAGATTAGAAAAACAATATTGTTAGATTCGTTTTCAGAGCTCATTTGTTTTCAGCTGATAAACTATAAAACGCTAAGAGCCGTCAGAATCCATTGAAATATAAAGTGCTCATGCATTTAAATGAAGAGAAGCTGACTGTTTGACGGTAAATAGTTAGTTCACTCAAAAATGTACTCACTATTCACTCACCCAAACCCGATTCCAAACCTTTATGAGTTTCTTTTTTCTGTTCAACGCAAAAGAAGATATTTTGAAGAAAGCTGAAAACCTGTAACCATTGACTTGTGTTTTAGGTAAAACAAACACTATGCAAATCAATGGTTACAGGTTGCCAGCATTTTTCAAAATATCTTTTTCTGTGTTTAACAGAAGAAAGACACTCATTCATTTATTTTCTTTTCGGCTTAGTCTCTTTATTAATCAGGGGTTGCCACAGCGGAATGAACCGTCAACTTATCCAGCTTATGTTTTACGCTGCAGATGTCCTTCTTACCTTACCTTCTTACCTTAACCCAACACTGGGAAACACCCATAAACAAACACTACGGACAATTTAGCTCATTCAATTCACCTAAAGCGCATGTCTTTGGACTGTGGGGAAAACCAGAACACACTCACGCGTACATGGGGAGAACATGCAAACTCCACAAAGAATAGCCAACTGACCCAGCTGGGGCTCGAACTAGCGACCTTCTTGTAGTGAGGCGGTCCTGCTACCCACTGCATCACAGTTATGTTGAAATAAACTTATACATTTTCAAAACAAGTAAAGGATGAGTAAATAGTGACAGAATTTTTATTGTTAAGTGAACTCTCTTTAGAAGATGTTTCCGTATCTGTTGAATTTGTCAGCGCCCTTTAAATGAATTAATATGTTCTAAGTAATCACTGTGTTCTGTAAGAGTCACCATATGAAGAAATGGACCATTTTCTTTATAACAAACTGACAAATCTAGGCCTTTTATCACTGTCAATGTTAAACCATCATGTTTATTCACACAATTCAAAGGAAGGCATGAATACCATCACGTTCTCTGGAAAAACACTGACTTGCTATACTACTATGCTGTAATTGCTGAAACAGGTGGACATACCAAAGATTTCTCATATTTGTTGTGTTTAACGCCAGGGTTATTGTAGTTTTGATTGTTAACCCTGGTTTGCTGTTAGGGATGTTTTAATCCACTTCAGAGTGATTTTGAAGTTTCTCACACCTTTCTCTGTTTCAGAAAATAGAGTGATTTTTGGTGACAAATCTTATTTTGACATGTACAGTGCTTAGCATAATTGAGTACAGCACATTTTGAAAATTAATATTTGTATCCATTTCTCAGTGTATATAGGCAATGTATTCTGGTGCATTTGAACAAAACAGATTTATTAAACAGATATGTTTAATAAATAATATTCTAGTCGCCAAACATATTTAGAAATTGATAGATAATACCATAAAATTCAAGCCAAATATTGCAAAAAAAATTACAATCTACAACATTTCAACGAAATTGTTCCTTTTTTGCTTCTCTTTGATTTTTTTTTTTTAATATAATCATGTGCTTGGCTGATGTGTTTGTCTGTAAAAATGTTATTTACAGGAACTTCTTTAAAGATTTTTTTCTTTAGATTTTCCACCAGTGAATGTTGTTAGATTCATTTGATTAAATTTTTTTATCTATTGTGAATGTTGAATTTGGATTTTAATGAACTTAAAAGAAGGTAGCAGAGTGGCTCAGTGGTTAGCACTGTTGCCTTACAGCAAGAAGGTTGCTGGTTTGAGTCCCAGCTGGCACAGTAGGTATTTCTGTTTGGAGTTTGCATGTTCACCTTGTGTTTGCATGACATTCATCCGGGTGCCCCTGATTCCCCCACAGTCCAAAAACATGCGGTACAGGTGAATTGGGTTAACAAAATTTGCTGTAGTATATGAGTGTGTGTGAATGTGTGAGTGTATGAATGTTTTCCAGTATTGGGTTGTGGCTGGAAGGGCATTTTCTGCATACATAAAACATATGCCGGAATAGTTGGCAGTTCATTCCGTGGTGGCAACCGCTCATAGATAAGTGACTAAGCCAAAGGAAAATTAATGAATGAAAATAACCTTGCTTAAAGCAACCAATTTTATGTTTTATGACTAATAAATCATGTTTTGGAAGAAAAAACCCACAATTGTAGTTATCATTTATTAATCTATTCCTTTTCCTTCGGCTTAAAGCTGATTTATGCTTCTGCATCAAGCGCAAGTGTATGGTCTAGCGCAGCGGTCACTGCATATCGCAAGCTCTGTGATTGGTCAGCTTGATACCGGCGATGAGTGTAGGCGGTCCTGAGAGCTGCGAACTCGGTGGAGCAAGTGTTTACAAGTGTTGAGTCCCGTGAAGGAGCTCCAAAAGGAGACTTTTGTTTTGTAATTACTATAGGTGGGCATAGATTAATTTTTTAATCTAAATTATCTTGAAATTAATCTAGATGAATCTAGATTAAAATGGCTCATTTGAATTCTGCCGAAGGAATTCAGAATATGTGTGCTACCCAAAATAATGACTAAAAGTGACTCTTTGAGGACGGGTTTCTCAAGCCATGTGGTGCATTAGACTAGGGGCTCATCTACGTTTTCCAAAATGAATAAAAAACTGCTTGAGAAACTGTTCTACTATGATAATTGATGATGAAAATAAATGATGTTCAGTAAGATGTATCTGTGTTTACTAACTGTTTATTCAGCTAAACATGAATTTTGAACTGTAGGCCTACATAAGCCCAAAACAGCGATTTTTTTATTTATTTTAATTTTTTATTTATTTTTTTATTTTTTTATTTTTTTTTGATCACCTTAATTTGACTAAAGTCATTACTGAACTAAACAGAAATGGAATTAAGACATGTGGAGTATATTAGTGGCATTATTGACGTAAACACCAAAATCAAACTATTACTGTCATGTAGGACTTTTTCACATATTTTTCGAAAAGATCTACACACACGGCTGTCAGTAAAGGACCGCACACACACACACACACACACACACACACACACACGCACACACACACACACACACACACACACACACACACACACACACACCGATAAATGGGGAAGTTTTTTCTTTCTATTTGGCGTGCGTTATTAAATTCCATAACACTCTCACCAATCCTTACTCCTTATTTACATCTAATACCCCAGTTTGTCACAGGGGCATGAATAATATGTTCCTGAGTTAAAGTGAAACTGCCAAACTGCAGTTGAAGTCACCCAAAATTACAGGAAACACACATCTTAATTATGGTATTTTCTATTAAGGCTAATAACTAGACTACAGATGATGTCCATGTAAGCATAATCAGTAATGTCTTCAAAGTAAGTGAAAGATCCAGAAAGACACCCTGCTGATTTGATTCAAAAGGGCACTTTTTTGTCAGATGACTCTCGGGTCAGGCATACATCCGCGCTAAAAGTATAAATTAGGCTTTAGTCCGTTTATTCATCAGGGGTGACCACAGCGGAATGAACCGCCAACTTATCCAGCTTATGTTTTACACAGCAGATGACACTTATTCACACACATTTCAGTTTATTCAATTCACCTAAAGCGCATGTCTGTGGACTTTAGGGTGAAACTGGAGCACCCAGAGGAAACCCACACGAACACGGGGAGAACATGCAAACTCCACACAGAAATGCCAACTGACTCAGCCAGGACTCAAACCAGCAACTTTCTTGCTGTTAGGCGACAGTGCTAACCACTGTAGTTGTCATTATGTTTCGTGTGAACAGAGCTTAAACCTTTCCAGCTCTGACTATCCTTTCCCAGCTCTCAAGAAACCAAATACTCACTAAGATTTGGTAACAGCGTCTTCCCGAACCGCAGAGTTTTCTATCTCTGGCACACAATGCGTTAGTGACATAATGTGAGCGTGGGTCTTTATATTTTGGAGTCCTGGAGGCACCCCTGATTTCTGCTTTGTGTTCAGGTGTATGAGGAGCCAGTGACAGTGATGAACTCGGAGCAGGAAAGGCCGTACGTGTGCAGCGCCCCGGGCTGTTCTCAGGTGAGTCTGAGGAGACAAAGGCAAAGACGAACGGTCCTGTAACTCGAGAGAACTTCAGCTCAATGTGAAACGGCACCACAGACAACAACAGTGAAACACTATCCTGTTGAGGCAAATGGCATCCAGTTGGGTTTTATATGAATACTCGGATTGGGGTTTCTTTGGGTGAAGTGGAATCCCCATAGACATGAGAAATCATTTTAAGAACTGTCTTTTTTTTTTTAAATGCATGATTCCCGGTTCCTTCAACACAATGGTTCTGAATGGAGTTTTAACAAAGTAACTTACATTGAAAGTGTAACTAATAAAAAAAAAGAAAGAAAATAATAATAATAATAATAATAATAATAATAAATAATAATAAAATAATTAATAATAATAATGTAATGATACAATTAATAATAATAATAATAATAATAGTTATGGTTATTATAAAATTATTATCAATAATAATAATGATAATAACAACAATAATAAAAATAAAATTATCATCAAAAACATAATAATAAATGTATTATTATTATTATTATTAATTGTAACAACAACAACAACAACAACAACAACAAAAACAACATTAATAATAATAATAATAATAATAATAATAATAATAATAATAATAATAGTAGTAGTAGTAATAATAAAATGGGGAAATCACAGTGGGGCAGTGGGTAGCACGATCACCTCACAGCAAAAAGGTCGCTGGTTTGAGCTTTGGGTGGTTCAGTTGGCATTTCTGTGTGAAGTTTGTATGTTATTATTATTATTATTATTATTATTATTATTATTATTATTAATAATAATACTAATAATAAAAACAACAACAATAATAATAATAATAATAATAAAATTAATAACATCAATATTGATTATTATTATTATTATTATTATTATTTCTATGATAAAAATAATAATAATAGTAATAATAATAATAATAAATAAAGTACATATATAAATAAATAATAATGATGATGATGATTATGATGATGATGATAGTAGTAGTATTAAAAATTAATAAAACATTATAAAAAATGTATTATTATTATAGTAATAACAACAGCAACAACAACAACAACAATAACACCAATAATAATAATAATAATAATAAATAAATAATGATAAAACTTAATATAAAACACTTTACCTAAAATAAATATTATTTTCATCATTTAAATTTTGTAGTAATGTAGGTATTTGTAGTATTGTAGCATACTGTATTTTACAGTAGTCAAATAGCTTTAAACCTGAAATAATGATTTATAAAAACTACACTAGGTCAATGCAAGTCAAGTTTATTTATATAGCACATTTTATACACAATGGTAAATCAAATGCTTTACATCAACAAGATTAAAATAATCATAAAAGAATCACACAGTAAGTATAAGAAATAAAGAGACACATACTCTAGAAAAAGACTACAAACAATTATATTTTAACTCTAAATAAACCCTCTGACAGCACAAAAGACTTTATGTAAATATATTTTACTTACAATTAAAGACTATTCTCATTTATAAATAGATTAATAAACACAAAACTAACATGATCTCATGTTTTTCTAATTCCCTATCAATGATTAGGAGTTAACTTTATTTTAAAAAGTGTCATTAACAAATGATACATAAATAATTCAACAATTACATTTTACTAAAGCTTCAAAACTAAATCAGACATAAATAAGAAAAGATTCTATAAAATAAAAACTAATTCAACATATTTATAAAATGTAGTATCCATCATTTTCATATAAAACATGCACTTTATTTTAGAAATAAATATAAATGTACATTTTTATGCTTTATAATATGGATTTGATGGGACAATTTGCTTGTAATATGAATCAGACATGTAAAAGACTATGTAAAAAAGCTGCTGTTTTATAAAACATAAATATTTTTTCCATCCTTTATGTCACAAAGTATATTTATTTATTACTATTTTCTCCTTTCTGCAATCAGAACACACCTAAGACCCATTTTCAGATCACAATCCACCTGTTTTCAACCGCTCCTCAATTAAACAAGGCCTGTCGCAATCTGTCTGCGCACGTCAGTTCGTGTGAACCATTTTCACAAATACAATATTCTTTTCATCTGCTTTTTAACACCAATTAAGATAACATAATTACCATAATGAGAAGGTATTTCCAATCAGAAGGGTGTTATTGTAATCTTTTCAGACAGTTTTTGCCTAAGGCTCAGTCTTGTTGTACAAGTCAGTAAGTATAACGTTGGCAAAATAACTTTGCTCGATAGAGGCACTAATTGTAAGATTGTGTTTTTCAAGAACACAGAATAAAAAGAAGACAAGCTCTTTAGAGTTTTTTTGATTAAACTGCAACCTGTTTTTTTCCTGCATGTTTTTCCAGAGATTCCCGACGGAGGATCATCTAATGATTCATCGACACAAGCACGAGATGACCCTCAAATTCCCCTCCATCAAAAATGACAACATGCTGTCAGGTGAGACAGACCAGACACACACAACACACACATACACACACTATGTCTATGGTAAGCTCCCAGAAAGCATGAAAACCCAACAGGTGTGTTGTTGTGAATGTGCCTGTGTACAGGTTTATGCAGGGTTGTATATATTTATGTGTATGACTAGTTGTCCTTTATTAAGGTGTAAAATATACAGTATACCTAAGGAGTGTCCCTATAAACCATGTATACAGGTATGTGTTATATTTAATACTTTAAGAACTGTAACCTACTGCTAAACAGAAAAATTTCTGCAATTTTACAAAATAATTTACCAAAATACTTTTGTGTATCTAACATGATTTAACATTTTTTTATGTGGAACGAAAATAAATGTCCACACATTGTCATAAAAATTGCCATACTTGTGGTGATATAATGAAAACACCAAACTCAGAGCATCACGTCACTAGCTCTATCCCGGATGAGCCCCGAAATATTACGCCCCAAGTCTAGGGGAAAACAATTATGGGCATAAAAAACAAAAAAACGTCTTGGGTGGTGGATTTCCCAGAAGGAAACAAAGAAACAAAAAAACTTATATAAAAGTTCGCCTTCGGTCAACAACCAAACTCGGACACGGATTGTAGAAAAAAAATTGCAATTTAAATGAGCATCTCTTCAGGGTGGCCACAGGCCGTAATAACAAACAAACAAATTTGCAAAGTAAATAAACTAAATAACATGTTAGTCTTAAACGAAAAATACAGGAGGATATCCTTCCTCCCTAAACATAAACAAAGCCAAAAGTAACCAATATAAATAGGTAGGCCACCCCTACAAGCTACAATCTTGGAACTTTCCCCTACCTGCTACAATAGCACCAAAACTAAGCTCCTCGATCGAAAATGAGAGCCTATGGGATAACAAAAAACAAGAAGACAGGAGAAGAAGGCAGGACAAAGGAAAAGACACAATACAGTGCGCAACAAAAGTAATTAATTAAATGTTACTTATAACAAGTTTACTCATGGGATGTTTCAATTTAGCATTCCGTGTCATTTGCACCATGTGGCAATAAATTGTAAGCAATTTACTCACTTGAATACTTAATTCCACATTTGGTGTGAACCCAGCATAATAAATTGCAAACTTGACGTCATCAATTTGACAACTCACACACAAGCAAAGTTTCACAACACATGCAAATAGAAAAACGTGGTCTGCACAAAGTGCAGTAAACAGAAAGCAGAAAGTTTGTCACTTTTTGGTGTCCCCCGACACATTTTCATTGTGTTCTGCACTTTTTCCAGTACATTTCTGTTTTGCATGAGAATTCGAGTCTATGGGCCCTATCGTACACCCGGCGCAACAAGACACAAGACATGTTTGCCGCGATTTGTTTCTAATAACAGACCAGCGCGACCCTAATTTTCTAATTTTGCATCACATTGTTTAAATAGCAAATCCATTTGCACTACGTTGTGGGCTAATGTGTGTGCCAGTCTTGAAATGAGGTGTGTTAAGGCGCATCGTTGGCGTGTTGCTATTTTTAGGAACTAAAAAAGACTGCACGATTGATCAGCTGAAAGCAGATCTAAAGTTCAGTGCAAAGCTGGTTAGTTGTGCACCGTAAACTCTTACACATTACTTTTGTGTAGTGTTATTATTAGCAGTATTATTTATTTTATGCATATTTATTTTTGTTATGATAAAAACAGGTTTAGATTTGTCCACCTGTCAGGTTTTGTGGCATAGGACGTGTGTTTGGATATAACCAAAGACTATAAAATACACAAGACATGTTACTCGTATACTTTTGAATGGGGAAAGTGTAACTGTCAATATGGCGAATGAAGCCCAGCCTTCTATTACATGAGCCAATCAGTGATTGCTATAGTGCGAATAAATCCCGCCTTCTAGTATAGGAGCCAATCAGCAAATGATAAAGAATGACAACTCTCTGGGGGGGTGCTCGGACTAGATGTGTGTTTGTGTGAGACGAGCATTCAGAAATGACACTAAATAGACAGTTGCTGTTTAATTTTTTTGGTTATTTGTAATATGAAATGTATTCGTAAACTTGGCAAGTAGTTTTGGAGAATTTTTTGTTTCCCCATTCAAACATAATGCCCAAACATACTGCCCAAGATGCGTTTTAAAGATGGCCACCGAGTGAAATGATTATTAGAAATAGTTTTGAAACAAATCTTTGTTCTTAACAAACAAAATTAAATATGTAGCCTGATTAATGTCTTCAGTGGATTGGGAACAACACCATTTCCTTTTCCACGATAGTAAAAGAGTAAAGTAAAAGAGAAAGTGAAGAGGCCGAATAGAGGAGGTTTGTTCTTTATCCTTGCACTGCAGATGTTTTCTGACTAATAAAACGTTCAGTTGTTTCACTTGCAAAGTCACCATGTAAATAGCAAATGCATCATGACATGATGCAACTAACTCTTAAGGCTGATTTATACTTTTGCGTCAAACGCCGGCGTATGCTACGGCGTTGATGCATAGCCCTTCGCCGTGGCTGTCGGCGTCACTGACGTGCACCTCTCAAAAAATGTAACTACACGTCGCAGCAACGCGTAGCACAAGCTCTGTGATTGGTCGGCTTAGTACCGCTGACAAGTCTGGGCGGGACCGAGAGCCACGCGAACGGCGCTAGCCCAATGGAGCGATTGTTTACAAGTGTGGAGTCCCGTGAAGGAGCTCCGGATGGAAATTTTTGTTTTGTGTTTACCTCATAGTTAAAGTTCTTGCATGTCCGCTGGTTCCTGCCTCAAAATAAGTGAGTTTGAGCCACTTATACATCCAGGAAGTGTCCAGGAAAAGCAAACAGCAGCGAAGAAACACAGAGGAACATTTACACCTCACTGCCAACTAGCGTTTCGGAAGTGCTAATGCAGACCAACAGAGACAGCGTGCAGAAGTATTAATGCACAGCTACAGGCGTTGCATGCGCCAGGGGTTACGCCTGTCACTTGACGCAGAAGTATAAACCAGGCTTTAAAGGGAAGGGGAGATGAGACTCTGATTGGTTTAATACACATTATGCTCAAAACACACCCACAACTCACCCATGAGTTAGACCATGCGGCAGGGCACAAACTGTATTTTTCCGTCCATAAAATAGCAAAAGTGATTTCAGATGGCCTTAATGCTTTTGCACCATCCGCTTTAGACTTTGCACCTAGATCGTTCAAATAGAGCCCTATGTGTGTTGTCAGACTGATGAAGATATTTTTATTTCATTTGTTAGTGTTTTTCTATTTGCATGTGCTTTCGTAACTTGCAGTGCATTTGATCTTTCTCTACAACTGTAACATTTAGTCCCCTTTATGTGACAAAAACCATGTGCCACTTACACACACACATACATTCTCGTCGCGCCTGTCTTTGATTAGTGTATTAGGCAGGACGCATGACTTGGCAAATGCGTCGGTGTAGTTTTAAACGCAGAGCCATGTGGCTAAAATAATATTTGTGCTGTGCTCTGCCTCACTCCCCTAATCCCAGTCATCAAGCCGTACCATGAGCTCCATATCAATTAGACCTCCAGCACTCTCAGGGGATGAGGGGAAGGGGGACACTGGAGGGAGGAGAAGAAAAGACGTCTCCACAACAGTGATGAAAAAGTAGAGGATTCCAGGCTGCATATTTACAGATTGTACTCTAATGAACCAAAGCTATGTGCTCAGACTTTCAAAAAAGCAGCTAAACATCATTCCCAAGTGATGTTTAGCAGAGAAGGAAATTTTCACAGTATGTCTGATAACATTTTTTCTTCTGGAGAAAGTCTTATTTGTTTTATTTCAGGTAGAATAAAAGCAGTTTTTATTTTTATTTTTAAATCCATTTTTGGATTTAACTTTTTTAAAACTTTTTAAAACTTTTTTCCCCAAACTTTTTTTATTCCGGGACCCACCTAGGCAAGTAATTCAATCTCAAGACCCACCATAATATTTTAATATGGAAAAATAGGTATAAACATTTTATCCATTTAAAGCAGTCAAAAATATGGTGTGTGGCTTTTTGGATTTTGCGATTTGATATGCACAAAATGAGGCTCGAAGTGCTTTTTTTGGGATCATGGCTGTAACTGTAATAATTTTTTTGTTGTTGAAAAAGATACATCTTTTTTTATAAGAGAATATGATCAACCTTTGATCAAGCCCCTTGATTATGATCAAGCCCCGTCACATCGCAGTAAATTCCACTGCTAGTGTATATTGTCATAAGAAACTAAATAGCTTTTTGATCAACTACAACAAGCTGGGAAATCGTCAGATAAATATGCCAATGCAATTAACGTTATAGCTGAATAGATCTAATATTTACACATTTGCTTGAGGAAGGAATGATGGGGGTAGTTACATTACTATTACTATTTTCCATAAAATCTACGCCCTTCAAAACATTAGGTGTTGTTAAAACTAACAGATAGCACTATAGCTATTTATTGATTAGCAATCTGTCAACGTTGGGATGTAAAAAATATGGGACAACATGTAGCTTTAAAAGATAGAATACATAGCAAACATTAGAAAATATTGTCAATAAAATAAAAGGTTTAGCCTATTAAAATTAATGGCCTATACAGAAATTAAATAAAGCTTAAAAATCTATTTTACTTTTAATTGTATTTGCATATTGATTAAAGTTACTCAAGTTATTTAGTGAAGAGCAGCAAATGAATCTCTCATTGTGTTTTGTTTGATAACAAAGGTGTTCATGTAAGAATGCACAGATCTATAATGAAGCATTCGACTACTCTAGTAACTGTGCTCATTTAAGAGAAAATTAGTAGTGTTTAAAATAAAATACGGAGCAGGACTGAGCAAAAAAAAACAAAAAAAAAAAACACTTTTTCGAAGGTCCCTTACTGAGAGCTCAGCTCTGCATATATAAGTACACCTCTCGCAAATCTATGCAATCTATACAATATTAAATCTATACAATATAAAATTTGAGCATTAGATTAGTCAGTACAGAAGCCGAATCGAACAAAATAACTTAAGATAATGAAAAAAAAGACTAATGCTGAGTACACACCAAGCTCAGAGCATCAAGTCACTAGCTCTATCCCGGACGAGCCCCTAATTATTACGCCCCAAGTCTAGGGGAAAACAACTATGGGCATAATAAACAAAATAAGGTCATGTATGGTGGATTCACAAACAAACAAACAAACAAAATAAAAACGTATACAAAAGATCACCATCGGTTGAAAACCAAACGCTGACACTTACGCTGATTATTGGAAATTTTTTTCTGAGGTTTTAATTTATTTTTGCAATATTTAGCTTGAATTTAATTGTATTATTGTCCATTGCTGAGTGTGTTTGGTTACTAAAATATTAATTTAATAAATGTGTAATAAATATGTTTTGTTTAAATGCATCAAAATACATTTTGCAGTTTTACTAAATACTTTACTCTGTGTAATTTAACATTTTCATGTGGAGTGAAAATAAATGTCCACACGTTATCATAAAAATTGCAATACCTGAGGGGATGTAATAAAAAAATACTAATGCTGAGTACACACCAAACTCAGAGCATCACGCCACTAGCTCTATCCCAGACGAGCCCCCAATTATTACAACCCAAGTTTAGAAAACAACTATGGGCATAATAAACAAAATAAAGTCATGGGTGCATGGTGGATTGCTCAGGGGGAAACAAACAAACCAAAAAAACTTATGCAAAACATCCCCTTCGGTCGACAACCAAATGACACTTAGTTGAGTGTAATTGAATAGATGTATTGGAAAATTGAAATATTGTAGGTTGTAGTTTATTTTTGCAATATTTTGCTTGAATTTAATAGTATTATTTTTCTATTTCTGAATATGTTTGGCGACTAAAGTATTATTTTAATAAATATATCAGTTTATAAAATGTTTTGTTTACATACACCAAACTAAATGGCCTATAATCACTGAGAAATGGGTTTAAAGATTTATTTTCTAAATTGGATGAACTCAGTTATTCTGAGCACTGTATCTCTCTCATTCCACTCTTACACACACACAAATAGTGTTTTTAATTAGTTTACGTTCACTAAACATGAAAAATATTTTTTTTTACAAAACTAACTAAATTAATATTTATTAAAAATACAATCTAAAAATACAATATAATCACTGAAACATATGAAATAATATACAGCTATAATCATAAAATAATCTTTAAAATAGGCATGCATTTTGCAAATGTGCAATAGCTGTGTTTTTACAAAACCTGAACCCGAGCATTTGTGTTGGTTTGAAATCCAATTAAAATCTGATTTGCAGTCTGCACAGTCAGATCAGATTTCACGTATTTTGTCATTTGAGAAGTTCACCTTTGCCCCAGAAATTGAACTGTGTGACATTCACTTTACAGTTAATTACAAATGAAGAAACTAAAGAGGCGTTTTAAGTCAAAATGTTGATTATTTGTGTTATGCGTGTTCTAAATGCTCAAAGCGTGTATGCATGCAACACATGTTCAGTTTTATTCATCCTCCTTTTCCACAATAATAACAATATCTCGGCATTGTGCTGATGCTTACATCATTACCATAGCAAACGATACACCACATATTGACTGCACTGTCCGAAAAAAACAGATCACATTTCAGCACTTGCAAAATGGTGGTGCACGTCCTTTAGATTGGATTTGAAAAACAAATCAGATTTGTGTGATATTCAAGATTTTATGCAATTATGAGTTATGGGTGGATGGATAGAGGTTTATATATATATATTTCATCCATCATTTCATTCATTCATTCATTCATTCATTCATTCATTCATTTTCCTTCGGCTTTGTCCCTTTATTCATCAGGGGTCACCACAGCAAAATAATACGGCAACCTATCCAGCCTATGTTTTACATATCAGATGCCCTTTCAGATGCAACCCAGTACTGAGAAACACTCATACACACTCATTCAGCCAATTTAATTCATTCAGTGTATGTATTTGGACTGTGGGGGAAACCGGAGCACCCGGAGGAAACCCACACCAACAAGGGGAGAACATGCTAACTCCACACAGAAATGCCAACTGACCCAGCCAGCACTCAAACCAGGGACCTTCTTGCTGTGAGGTGACACTGCTTACCACTGCGTCACCACGTTGCCCTCCATTTTATTTATTATATTTAATATATGTTCACTTTATTGTTACACCATGTGACATTTGAGATTATTCTGTTTTCAAACTAAAACAAAATAAACAATATTTTAAACCTTTTCCAAAACCACATACAACTACACTCTATAGGATGTTATTTATTTACCCCCAATGGTTAAAAAAATGTGCTGCTTTTTTAGATAATTTTTAACCTTTAATGGGCTTTTTATTTAATTTTGAATGTCAACAGTCAGCTAATTTAACTGACACAGTTGTATTAATATGCTTATCTAATGTTGTTTTGCCGTTATAAAGTTTATTTGGGCTCTAACGCAATAATATTGCTGTTGTTTTTTTTAATCAAATGACCTCTCATGTCAGGTTTTATATATATGTTTTTATACAGCACTCTTATGATACGATGATACAAATGCGTGCTTTATAGCTGATCTATATAACTACTGCACTCATTATGATAGATCTATCTATCTATCTATCTATCTATCTATCTATCTATCTATCTATCTATCTATCTATCTATCTATCTATCTATCTATCTATCTATCTATCTATCTATCTATCTATCTATCTATCTATCTATCTATCTATCTATCTATCTATCCATCCATCCATCCATCCATCCATCCATCCATCCATCCATCCATCCATCCATCCATCCATCCATCCATCCATCCATCCATCCATCCATCCATCCATCTACTGCGCCGCTATATATAAGACTGTTTTTCTTTTCTTAGAATGGCTTAACTTGAAGTGCTGTAAAAAAAAAAAAAAAAAAAATTGGGTAATTTTTTTTAAGCTATATGACAACGACGCCCAACAGTGGATCTAACTTATAAATTTCAAATTTAGAACTTTCTTTATAATTGATACTTTTGTTGTTTGAAACGATTTAATTGATGTTGCAGTTTTATTAGCTTTAAAACAGAACTTATAAATGACACTTTAAACGTACTTTCCAACAACTCATATTCCAACAGCTTTCATTTATTCCATTATTTTTTGCTGAATATTATTAAAAACAAAACTAATATTGTATTATTATTATTCCCAAAATATACAGATACATCAGAATTATGCAGCTACTAACTAACAATGTTTATATACTATACTATACTATACTATACTATACTATACTATACTATACTATACTATACTATACTATACCATGCTATACTACGGCTGTCTTATCTGCCTCTGAGGTAACTTACTTGAATTGTCTACATCACTGCTCTTATCAAATGTCCAATGTGCATCATTCTCAGAGTCAATAAAACCCGTCTCATTCTCACATCTGCAGGAAGAACCCATTCTGTGCTTTTCTTCTTTCACTTACCATAGAGCATGGTGGTCCTAACCAATCCACTGTTCCATGTATTTATATACCTAATTAAAAAGTATTGCCATTAAAATTTTATCCATAGTGCAAATGCCATTAACATACAACTAATTAACATTATATTACTAGCATTCATGTTGTTGTTGTTACAACTTAAATATCACAGCTGACCTTGCTAGTTAGCTAACAAGCACATTCCATATTTGCAGTGTTGCCATTTGGCAACACATACATTTGATCGATTCACAAAATTTGAAGTTGATAAAAATCTTTTTTGAGTAGTGAATATGTCATCATATTCACGTCATGTCATCAACTTACTGGAGGTGATGTCTCAGATTTTTTGTGGATTTTTGTCTGACGTGAGTTGATTCTTTGTTTTTATTGACGTTTTCATTTGCATTCAGCAACTATTCACAATAAATGCCAGTCTTTCAGAGATCACACCACAGAAAAACACTGCACATCATGTGACTTAACCAAAGCACATCACTGGCTAAACTAAGGTCTTCTTTTTCCAACCAAAAAAAAAAAAAAACATAAAAAAATTGAATGATAGTCTTAAAGAAACAGCAGCAGGGAAATTAGCTTAAATATCATGTTGCCATTTTAACAGATAAAAACAGTTTCTCTACCTCCTGTGTTTTTTTTTTTTTTTGAGGAAATGATACACATATTTGAGATATTTAACTGTCATTCTCGCCTTTATTAAAAACATTGTCACAATTCTTTTGAAATAAATATTTCTTTTCCATATTTTGGACATTTCTATTTAGTAACTATTTATCTTTGTTATTCATTCTCTTCTATCACAAATATGGATCAGGGCTCCTGGATTCAATCCCATGATGGGATTCTACAAGCCCTGGTTGCGCTGTTCAGTCTAGACTGTAATATTCATCGTGGGTTTGATAAAGTACAAGATAATGAGTTACAATGTGGTTTCAGCAGTGGCTAGGAATCATCATCCCACCACAAGCTCAATAATAGGTGTGTGTGATTTCTCTGTGGAGTGTATTTGAGGGAAAGAGGCTGAGAGGTAGTGAGTGAAGGAACGCATGTGCACCTTTGTTAGCAAGTGAGCCACTGACAGAAGGGCCTGCATGTAAAAGAATGCTGCGTGAGTGAGAAACCCAAAGCTGATCCCAGAAATCTGATCTGCCACTCTGACAAGGGTAAATAATGAAACGGACAGAATCACAGCCTGAGTGGAGAAAGACACAGCATGCAGCTACACATGGATCCCCATCCACATGGTCCCGTCAGAAATTTTTACATAGCTTTTTGGGGTTTGTTTAATTTGCATAGGGATTTTATTGTGTATTTTGAGTTTGCAAAGACACTGAGTCGTTGTCACGATGCATGCATGATGTTATGCAGATCGGACATTAATGAGTGTAGTTTTATATCCTATATCTTTTTAGGGTGGGTTCAATCTGACATTAATACGCATAGTTTTTTATTCTATTTGTCTTAAAATGGGCAACATGGTGGCACAGTGGGTAGCACAATCGCCTCACAGCAAGAAAGTCACTGCTTCGAGCCTCGGCTTGGTCAGTTTGGCATTTCTGTGTGGAGTATGCACGTTCTCCCAGTGTTTGCGTGGGTTTCCTCCGGGTGCTCTAATTTCCCCTACAAGTCCAAAATTATGTTTCAGCAGTGGCTAGAAATCATCATCCCACCACAAGCTCAACAATAGGTGTGTGTGATTTCTCTGTGAAGTGTATTTGAAGGAATACTCAATACAGAGTATGGATTATGCTAACTCCACACAAAAATGCCAAAGTGACCAAGCCGAGGCTCGAACCAGCGACTTTCTTGCTGTGAGGTGATTGTGCTACCCACTGTGCCACCATGTTGCCCATTTTAAGACAAATAGAAAAAAAACTATGCGTATTAATGTCAAATTGAACCCACCCTAAAAAGATATAGGATATAAAACTACACTCATTAATGTCCGATCTACATAACATTTGTTATGCATCGGGACGACGGCGCAGTGTCTTTGTAAACTCAAAATAGTACACAATAACATGTGAATTGGGTAAGCTAAATTATTCGTAGTGTATGTGTGTGAATGAGTTTGTATGGATGTTTCCCAGTGCTGGGTTGCAGCTGGAAGGCCATCCAATGCGTAAAACATATGCTGGATAAGTTGGCAGTTCATTCCACTGTGGTAACCCCAGATTAATAAAGGGACTAAGCCGAATAGAAAATGAATGAATCTTTTAAAATGTATTTTAGATATGGGTAAAAACAGAAAATTATAACTTCATATATTTTGAATCTATTTAAAGTTACAATAATCTGAAAAAGCGTTATTATTTTTTAAAACCTATTTCCAGAGCATTTGAAATATATATAAAGATGAATGAATGAAACATGAATCAATATAAGTATTGCTTACCCATCAATGAAATTTACTAATCTTGTTGTGCACACTAAATTGCTCTAAGTGAAGTTTCACAATCTAATTTCAAGAGGAATACGTGATTTGATTGATCACAGCTGGTCTCTCATCTACAATCATTAGTTAGCCATCAGATTAATCCAAACTCACTATAAGTAGCCTGACTAAAACTACTCCCTTATGGGCATTTTTCATAGAAACCGCCCATCCATCCCATCTCCCCCTTTCCTTCTTTACCAGGGGGAGTTTTCGAAAACTATCTGATCTCGAACTCCCCTTACATGCATATCAAACTGGGCTCAATTATCTCAGAGTTTGGGGTTCTCACCAGGGACAACATGCCAAACCTGCTATTATTATCAAGCAATATCCAAGTGTGAACTCTTGAAACCCGAGTTTCTTTCTTTTGTTGACTGCAAAAGATGATATTTTGAATCATTCTCAAGCTGTCCTTTTAACTAAATGAACACCTTCGGACATGAACTATAATTTACGTTTCAGTAAAAAACTTTTTATTTTTTTCCCTGTTCTTGGACTAAATATGTTTACATAATAGACAAAATGTACAATCATCCTGATTTTAAAGCTTACTATCACAAACAGTCGCACTACAGACTCAGATTATTAAAAACACTTATTTACATTTAAAAAAATGCACTTACTACAGAAACAAGGCAGGAATCACATTGAGGGTTGACACAACAATAACAGGCAATAAACTAACTAAAACAGGGCTATCACTACACAAGACATAATTAAACAGATTACAAACAGCAGTGACACAACAGTTGGAGCTAATGATAATCAAAAAAACAGTAGGGAAACAAAACAAAGGGGTCACATGATATAAATATTGGGTAATATAAACATAAAAACGAATAGGCCTATTAAATCCAAACCAATAAGCACATGTTCTAAGACTTCACTCTTCAGGCTAATACTTCTTGTTTGAATTTTCTCAAAAGGTTTACAGTTATTTACATTTATAGATATAAAACTTTCCAATATATATTATTGGAAACCCCTAAAAAGCTGTTTTGATTAAGTCTTAAACGATGATTAAGATTATTTTGAATAATAAAAGCATTTTCCAAAAAGCACTTTAATCCAAAAAGATTGAACAAAAGGACATCTCTAACATAAGTGAGCTACCCTTTAAGTAGAAATTTCCCAGGACAGGCAAAGCACATCAAATTTTGTGCACAAATGGCTTGACAGAAAAACAAATTATAATCATATGAATCGTTTTATAATTATTGAATAAAATAGTTCTTTAACTTAATTTGCTAAGTAACCTTCAGGGTGGATCAAACCTCAAAGAATCAAATAATTATTTTTTTTACAAGTCTGTAAGACTAAATCAAGTTAATATTCAGGTTGTTCACTAAAATAGATCATTTAAATCGTTCATGGAGCTGAATGCAGTAAATAGTCTGTAAAAAACAGGTCGAAAATAAACCTGTGACTTGGCGTCTGTGCAGCGTCAAGCCGGGCAAAATTTCTAACCGGCATGTGACAGATTTCGATCGATCTGCGCAGCGCTAAACACACAAGGAATCAAACACAAGAGACACCAGATGACACAATACAACACAGACACCCCAGACATGTGACACTTTTAAATTGAATTAGTAAGTAAAATCCTTCTTTTCTTTATATAATCTATTGTCTATAGATAGCTATAGCTGGTCTTTGTATAATATTGGCAAACATCAATAAATGTGAATAAAACACTTGGTGATGATGCTTATGAGTTTGGAACAAACTTCTGCCATGTTTCTCAAATGACAACAGGCAGATGCTTACTGCGGTTTGATTGGATGACAGAAGTCGAATATCATAGACTGAAGGCTTTAAATTTAGTGAAATGCTTCTAAAACAAGAAGAAGAAAAAATAACTGACTTTTTGTGTCTATTGTAATGGACACAGGGTCCAAAAATAGAGATATCAACTGAATAATCACATTATTATTTTCTTTTCTAGAGCTGTTTATACTGTTGCTGATTTAAATGTAATTCATAATTGAATGATTTTATTGAATATGAGCTAACTTGAGCTAGATAACACTATTGTCTTTTCAGAATTTGTCCCATAATTGATGAAGTGTAAATCTCTGTCTGGCAATGTTTCCTGTTTATTATCATGAAGCTGCTTTAAATTTTATTTATAATACTAGAAAAAAGGTTGACATGACCTAAGTTAACAAACCCTGCTAAATGTTTCCAGACCAGACGCCGACACCGACACGCTTCTTGAAGAACTGTGAGGAGGTGGGTCTCTTCAGTGAACTGGATTGCTCCATCGAGCAGGAGTTTTGCAAGGCTCAAGAGGAGGAGGACAGTAAACAGGTGAGGTTATTCTGGCATGCCCATTACTGTCAATATTACACCATCCACCATAACAGTGACATGCAGGAGACTCTTATTTCTGCACTGATGCGCACACATGCAGCAGGCAGGTGGAGATTCTGTGGCTGAATCAGGTAAAGATACACCCAGAGATCAGATTTGGCATCTGAGCCTCTCCCAGATTGACAGCTGTGTTCATGAAGAGCATTGTTTGTCTGAATATCACCTTTCACCTAGGCAATAACACACTTTTGACCTGTGTCTACAGAAGGATTTAGGGCACCATAGTCTTGCTTCTGATGTAAGAGGCTTCCCCAAGGCCCAGGAATTTTTTTTTTCTGTGGTCACAGTTTGTCAGCTGAGATGATCAGAATTATTTCAACCTGGCATTTATTTTTATTTTGCCACACTCTACAATTTTTCAAGAGCACTTTCAGATATAATAATAATTCCTTACATTTATATAGCCTATTTCTGGACACTCAAAGCGCTTTACACATTTTTTTTAGGGAATCTTCTTAACCACCACACCTGGGGGATGGTTAGGAGGCCCTGATGGCCAGTGGGCAAATTTGGCATCCTGGGATTTTAACAACTACAGAGAGTCTGGGCCTTGGTATGACACAGGGGTCTCAAACTCAAATTGGCGGGGGGCCATTTCAGTGACTGACAATTCATAGGAGGGCCGTTTTAACATTCAAGCACAAGATGAAAGTGGAAACCTGACGTTATTGATGCATTTTAGGATAACAGACATGACGTTTATATTTCAAGCATCACCTGTCACCAGTGAGAATGCAAATCAGCACGTTTATCAAGTCACACATCAGCTGCTGAAATATATCTGTGGTTGTTGTGTGTATGGTCGGGCGTTAGACACACAAAGTCATTTTTCCACAGAGTATATGCAGTCAAAACTCTAGCTTTTTGTTTCTTGTTGTACATATTAAAGGGGGAGTGTAAATCGCTACGATAATACTAAAAATAATTGGCATAATAATTATTATTCTGTCGCAACCTATTCTATTGTCCCAATAGTGTAACAGCAGAAAGCAGTTTGGGTAACTTAAGTGACTTTACTGGCAATTGCTCTTCTCAATATCTTTCTTTTTTTTTTTGTAAAACTTCACCAAAGAAGGGAAAAGGATTCATCTTGTTGTACAATGTTACTATTGTACATAGTTTTTGAGCAAATCTTAATAAGCACATGAGGACAATCTATTAAATGAGACCATTTGAATAAAATATTAGCAAAATTATCATATTTGTTAAACCACTAGCATAACGTGTTAGCCATGAAAAAGTGTTTGTACAACAAAATTCAAGTGGTATAAAACTGATAATAATCAAGCGACCCTTGAATATTTACAAAAATCGAGCTGTAGTAAAAATAGAGCACTTATAGACATATATTTTAACATTTAAATCAGCCACAAAATTAATAGGCATTAGAAAAATGAAAGTAAAACTAATCTTAATGCAGTACTTTAAATGTCGACTAAGTGCCGTGTCATAACCACAAGTGGCTAGACGCGACTGCCCAACAATGATAGTGGTTCAAAAATATATGTTTTGGCGGGCCGAATCTCGTTATATTTTTGACGTCGATTGCAGGCTGGAGGGAGGGCCGCCAGTTTGAGACCCCTGGTTTAATCTCATCTGAAAGACGGCACTCACTGAGCAGTATAGAGTCCCCTTCAACATACTGGGGCGTTAGGATCCACACAGTAAACAGGTTGAGCGTCCCCTTCTGGCCTCACTAATACCACTTCAGGCAGCAACCTAGCTTTCCAATTTGGTCCCCCATCCAGGTACTGACCGAGCGCAGCCATCTTTAGCTTAGACCATGTGAGAGTTACAGAGAGCTGGCTGATGGCTCAATAAATTAAGTTCAAGTTACTTTATCGTTATTTCTATAGCGCTTTTTACAATGTAGATTGTCAAAGCAGCTTAACATAGATGAAGTACAAGTAAATTGAAACTGGTTCAGTCTAGTCTTCATAGTTGAAGTTCAGATTAGTTTTGTTCAGTGTAATGTAGATGTCATTGCTAAAAGCCGAAAAACTAAACACTGAAGTTCTAAATTAAGCCAGCCAGTAGCAACAGTGCAAAGGAACATTGATGAAAGTCATTGTAATTAAATATTACCAAATTTCAACAGCAATGTGCCATCATGAAATTATGTGCGGTAGATATTACCATTTGGTAAAATGAATGGGCTTTTTATAACTTACAATTTATAGAAGTTAAATATGTATTTACGCACTTGGCAAAGCCTTTGAACACAGTTTACAATGTTTTGAAGGTACACATTTCAACAAGCATGTGTTGAACAATTTTTTTTGTGCAGTTATAATGCAATGGTCTACAAATTGAGCTACACTCATCCCACATTTCGACGTAGATTAAAGAGCACAGAGCATTACGTATTTCTTGTGGTAGGGGCACTATTTACAGGGCTAACAGTTTTATTTCAAGAAAAGTTGGTGTGAGTCACACCTCATGATGCACAAGTGCCACTGAATAAACAAACCCATGTTACACAGCTTAAAATAAAATGTGTTTTGGTATGCAATGCTAGCAAAGTATGAGTACCATACTGTTTTACAAATTTGACATTTTGGGCTCTATTTCAACAGTCTAGGTGCAAGTCTAAAGCGTATGGCGCAAAAGCATTAAGGGTGTGTCCGAATCTATTTTTGCTATTTTAATGATAGAAAAATATGCTCTGCACCCTGGCGCATGGTCTAACAGGGTTGTGCTTATTCTCTTAATGAGTTATGGGTGTGTTTTGAGCATAACATGCATCTCATCCCCCATTCCCTTTGAGAGACAGTTGCGTCGCAACATGACACATTTGCTATTTACATTTCTGCTTTGTAAGTGGAAAAACTGAATGCTTCACTAGCAAGAAAACAAATCATCTGCAGCATGAAGATAGAGAACAAGTCTCCTCCATTCTGCCTCTTTACTTTACTTTTACTCTTTACTCCTTTACTTGCATGGATAAGGAAACGGTGTTGTACACACTCCACTGAAGACATCCATTAGCCTACATAATTAATTTTGTTTGTTAAGTGCAAAGATTTGTTTGAAAACTATTTCTAAATTCACATCTAATTTCTAGCAAATGAATAAATAAACAACAATGACGAAGTGTGTTCAAAAACTTATTAACAAGTTATATCCAAACACACATCCTATTCTTGTGCCCCATATGGTGATGCGTACGTTTCCAAAACCTGACAGATGGACAATGTATTATAGAGCCCTTTACAGTAAAAAAGGCAAGTGTGTTTTCAATAATCTGTGTAATTAGTCAAAGATGAACAAGCTGAAAATTTTTAGATTCTTTTAACGCCTCAATATAGCATCATCCATTTGTTGACATGTTCTTACTAGGCACTTTAGATTTGTTTATTTAGTGCATTTTTAATTAGAGATACTCTTTATGTACGTATCTAAACAGTTAGTTAAAATAAAACAAGTAAACAAGTTCAGCTCTTTTCAGCTGTTTTGCTGTTAGGATTTTACTGGTAGCTTAGCAAGATGCTAATCTCAAACTCTGTGTATATAGGTAATATTCTGTGTGTAGCTCACTTAAAGCCTTGGAACTCAAAATATAAAGTACATTTCCTTACCATAAAGAACATTTTTCAAAGTCAAATTTAAAATTGCTAACTAATTGAAGATGTTTTTGAAGCCATGGTGATAATAACCAAACTAATGTGTGTGTTTTTATCATCGCCAAAGTTTGGTAATAATGCAAACAAACATCTTCACCTCTAATGACTATTTTGGCTGGGTTCAGTGACCACCATAGTACTGCCTGCAAGACAGCCATTCTCTAGATAAACTAATGGTGTGCGTTAATCTAGGGAGTTTACACTTGAGGTTTAGGTTTAGTACACCATGCCAAGTCAGCAAGCAGCAGGTTGTAGCAGGACTTTGCTGAGCTCAGGCAAAGACAGGTGAGCTGGAGATATTGCCCAGAGCCTTTCAAAGAATTTAGCTGCGTTTGTCTTAAAATGAAGGTACTAAAATCAAATGTGGAACATGGTTTATCTGTCTAGGATCTTATTTTTCTGATGTTTTTAGTTCAGTTAAATGTCTCTTAGTGGGCTAAAACTATATACAAACTCCTGTTCTTAGTCATAAAATATTATTATCTATAGTTTAATTGTCAAGTCATAGATTGCTGCATGCATGATGTATTGTTGTAGGCCTATGCCCAGAAATGATTTAGCATTATTCCAGCAATTATTCCAAAGAAAACAAATGAAAAAAAAAATCATAGCTGCAGTTTTTAGCCACTCTATACACTCTAATAAAACTGATCAATTGATTTGGTTGAATTGTGTTCCTGACTCCACACGGAGCAAATTATGAAGTTTTGTTTTAGTGATAATCTGTTTTGATGATTATCAGGTGTTGAAGAAAAGCATTATTTCAGTAAAGTTCACCAGATTGCAGTAGTCTTCTCTACAAATGTATTTATGTTCAGTTGATTAGCTCCTCATTAATACAGTGGGCTACAAGTATTGAACAGGATGTTTTTTTTTTTCCTGGGAATGCTTTTTTTTTAGGAGTTGTTGACATGAAGTTGAACCAGATTTGGATAAAATCCCAAACAATACAAATATAAAAAAAATAAAAATATGTTGTGTGTAATAACTATGGAATGACACAAGGAGAAAGCACAGAACTATTAAAATGTATTTAATAATTTACATCAAAGGGTTTTTGTTGATGGAAGCTTAAAGACACCTCTCATGTGGAGAATGAATTTAACAGTAAGCATTTAAGAGTTTTCTTGGCTTCATTTAGGATCATTGTCTTGCTAAATTGTCCAACCTGGTTTTATCTTCATTATTCTGATAATGTAGATGTTGAACTGAATTAGCTAATTTTTATTTACAATGATGAAGGGCAGAGGGTTGCTGAAGAACTAATGAGAGATTTTAGCTGCTGTCAGGGCTTTCACTATCTTTTTACACATTCCTTTCTTCATGTGTTCAATACTTTTTTCCTGTGTCATTTAATTTTATTACACATAACTTAATTTGTTTCCCGGTGATGGGTTGCAGCTGGAAAGGCATCTGCTGTGTAAAACATATGCAGGATAAATTGGTGGTTCATTCCGCTGTTGCAACCCCTGATTAATAAAGGGACTAAGCCGAAAAGAAAATTAATAAATGAATAGAAATATGTTTTTCAGTAAAGTGTTCAATACTTATTTCTCCTATTGTAACAGTTGCTAAAGAGTTGATGTCGCTCGCCCCCACCTTGACTTTTCTTTCGAAATTTAAGTTTTTGCTTTTAAGAAGTAGTCCTTGATGCACATTTCTCTCCTTTGCTTTTCACAGAGACTTACTCTGTCTGCTACAGGAAATGCATGCATAAGCTTGGATCCAGTTTATTCGCACCTAAATGACTAACAAAGTGCAAACCACCAAGCCTCGTTTTTCACACCTCAAGTCTGTGTTTAAGTGGCTTTAACCATAGAGGCTGCTATAAATGAATTTCAATGTGAAATTAAGACTTTGTCTTTTAGTTTTTGTTCCACATTTTTAAAGGTGTGTTCACATTTACCATAACACTAACAAATTTTCACAGGCAAAATCAAGTGGTTAGAATTTTTCACATTTGTGTGAGCACAAATTATTTTATAATATAGTTTACAACAGTTGCAACAGCAGATTCAATTTGTCTGCACAGATATGAAAAACTTCTTAAAGTAAAATCTGTATAGTTGTGCCGCATATATTTGCTACACAAATGAAAAAAGTCAGTGTATACTTTTGCTTGCAAAAAGTTGCACATCTTTAAAGTCTGTGTGAAGCCAACGTTTGAATGGATTTACTACAGTCCAGATATTTTATAAGACACAGCTGTTCAGATGCTTGTTAATGCAAACAGCTAATCAGTCAGTCTGATGCCAGCTAATGAATGCATTTAGGCATGTAGTCATGGCCAAGATGATCTTGTAAACTTTAAACCAAGCATCAGAAATGGGAAGACTTTGAATGTGACATTTTAAGTCTGGTGTTTCTGAGTGTTTTAGAAAAAGCTTTTCAGAGCCCAGGTATGTTTTAATTATGCACCTTAGCTTTCATTTTTTTTGAGAAATGTAAAACACATTGCTCCGGGTACTTTCTTAACACGTTTCAGATGACCAATCCACTAGAGGGCGCTTAAAATGTGTTACCTACTGTACATTTGTTAATTGTTTCAGATAAGCTTCCTTTTTGTACACAGTCATGAGTAGGCAGGGCTTGTCGAACAGATCACCTAGCGAAGCGCTGACCTAAACCCAACCAATAGTGTTTTCCAAACCAAAAATAAAACTGCACTAAAATCACACATGAACAAAAGTTTTTGACGTCACATTGCCTATAATTCATTTTACCCAAAACCTGCACTTAAAGGGCCATGAAACCCCCTCGTTTCAGCAGGGTGTTTTCACACCTCTACTTTGGAAAAAGTCAGAAAAGTGGGCGTGTCCAGCTCTGTTTAGGGGGGAGTGTCGGAGGAACTAAAGTGGGATGGTGTGGGAGTGTCTATTTGTGCACGCGCGAGTTTCAGAGTCAAAATACACACCCACACAGACAGGAGAATGTGATGGTGTTTAACCTACATGGACATCTGTAGTCGAATTATTTGCCAAATTATTAAATGTTGGACTTTAACTGCAGTTTGGCTCTTTCATTCAGGGAATTCATTCATGCCTCTCGCGACAAACGAGATATTTGATTCGAGGAACTGCTGCAAGCGTGTATTTTTCATGCAATGTTTGATACCGCACGGCGAATGAGAGAAAAAAAACTCTGCATTTCCCGGAAACTTAGATGCACACGGCAGGTAGCATCAGTAAGCCGCGTGTGTTATTCCGGTCACAAAATGCGGTGCTAACATTTCTGCACTAAGTGCAATAGTTAACTTAATTCGATACGAACAAACTGAATAAACAAAGAGCACTGGTCGCTCACTTACCAAATCTGTAGAGACAGAACAATCACCAGCAACTAGAGCCGCGTCTTTATGGAGAGAATACTACAAGCAAATCCAGATTTCAGCGTTTGCAGATGAGAACAGCTCTCAGGTAAACAATAATCCTCCTTAGACACGTAAGTTATTGTTGTCGCGCGTCGCGTACACTGTTAATCCACACGTGACTAAGAGCTCTCACAGAGAGAAAATGAAAACGAAACTTAACAGCAGCAAACTATAAAAGCAACACTTCACGCTTGTTTTGCCAACACAACGTGGCGTCTTTGTGATGTAAACACGGTGACAATAATGAATATTAATGAAGTTGCACAATAGAGCGCTGTGATTGGTTTGACCCAAGCCTTACTCATGCATTAATGCATCACACTGTAAGACGTAATAAGACTCACTCTGGCACAGACGCCCAGTCTGTACGCTGGAATACACGCTATTATGTCATGGCCGTGACGCAGCTTCAAAAATTCGTTTCAAACAGGAAGTACAAATTTGCTTGAAATAACGCAAAAACAACCAATTTACACTTTTTAGTGAAATATAGGTGTCCTAATAGTGTTTTTAGCAGTGTGGGACACATATACGACTGTCAACAGCTCAAAAAATGTGTTTTGGTGTTTCGTGACCCTTTAAATATGTGCATTTTTGTGCCTTTCAAGCAAATGTAGGCCGAAGCATGTATTTCCAACAAGCCTGTGTTGGACTTTTGTGCACAACAATCTCTAGAGTTGACAGAAAATGTTCCAAAATAAAATAGAATAAAATGAGGATTTTCTGGTAGAATGGCAACAGAAAAGCAGTTTTTATACAGCTTAAAGTGACATTTAAAGGCTTAACTACCCTAAGTAACTAGGCAGGTTAGGGTTATTAGGCAAGTTATTGTATAATGTGGGCTTGTTGTGTAGACTATTGAAAAAATATATAGATTAAAGGGGCTAATAATTTTTACCTTAAAATTTTTACTTTAAAAGTTTTTAAAAAATTAAAACTGCTTTATTATAGCCGAAATAAAATAAATACGATTTTCTCTAGAAGAAAAAATATTGTCAGACATACTGTGAAAAATTCCTTGCTCTGTTAATCATTATTTGAGAAAAAAAAAATTCTAAGGGGGGCTAATAGTTCTGACTTCACTTCATCTTCACCTTGAAGGAGATGAGCTACAGCAGCAGAAAACCACAGAGGTGCCACATCTGTCAGCTCAGAACAGGAAAGCGAGGCTACAACTCACATAAGATTGCCAAAAATGGATAATGCAACAATGGAAACATTGGCTAGTTTGATTAATCTCATTTTCTGATTTAATGCTTAGATGGTAGGATAACAATTATACATAAACAACATGAAAACATGGTTCCATCCTTCCCAGCCTGGTAGCAGTTTAATGGCTTTTATTATCAATGGGCGGTTGTTTAAACTCCACAGCAAAAGTATTGCGTCAGTAAACATATAAAAAAAGAGAATAGCTGTTTAAAGTGGGTAGAGAAGAAATTTCAACCTAAGAATACAAGAGCACATGAGCTTCAATTTTGATTCAATCTTGACTTTAAGGAATAGGAATACATTAGTTGGAGCTTAACTTGGATTTTAATTTATATATTTACTCCTTTAGGGCGAAGCAGTGCTGGAGTAGGTAGTGCTGTCGCCTCACAGAAAGAAGGTCGCTGGGTCACTTGTTCGACCCTAGGCTCTGTTGGCATTACTGTGTGGAGTTTGCATGTTCTCCCTGCGTTCGCGTGGGTTTCCTCCTGGTGCTCCGGTTTTCAAAGACATGTGGTACAGGTGAATTGGGTAGGCTAAATTGTCCATAGTGTATGGGTGTGTGTGTGTGTGTGTGGATGTTTCCCAGAGATGGGTTGCGGCTGAAAGGGCATGTGCTGCGTAAAAACTTGCTGGATAAGATGGCGGTTCACTCCACTGTGGTGACCCAGGATTAATAAAGGGACTAAGCCGACAAGAAAATGAATGAATTTACTCCTTTAATGGTGTTCACTCTTCTCTCATATTCTGAACAGAATATCACTCTTCATGGGCAGGGAGGCCCTAACCAGCACCAGCAGGCCCACTCAAGAATGACCAACCATGACAGTATAGTGATCCAGCAGGCATTGCCCTCACCACAGTCAAGCTCAGTCATCACTCAAGCCCCTTCCACCAACAGACAGATTGGGTAAGTTGACTGTCCTCTTATAACGGGAGCTGTGTTGACAAATACAGAGCTATTTGCATGTCATCAGTGTAGCATTTACTAGAGTAAAGCTAGCACTTTGATATTAGTCCAAGGTCTTTGCTGCTGGTAGAATACAATGGTCAGCTTACACAAGGTGGGGAACTGTGATTTTGTTTTTCAAAAGTCAGAGTTTGGCTCTATGGGCCTTATCATACAATTGACACAATATAGCACCAGATATGATGCAAGTCTTTTTCGCTAGTTTCAGCCTGACACAGTTATCATTTTCATGTCTTTTGCCATGTTGTTTAAATAGTAAATGAAAATGAGGTTTGTTCAGGTGCATTGTTGGCGAATTGCTACTTTGAGGCTGTTGAAATAGAATGCGTCATTGAATAAATGAAACCTAAAATCAATGGCGCAATATTTTTTGTTATTGATTTAAAGGTGACATAGAACGCACTGATGCAAAATATTAAATTACTTTTTGAAATCAAAAGCTATGTTGCTTAGGTAAGTGCAATCATTTCCTATTAGTTCAATTCAATTCATCCTTATTTGTATCGTGCTTTTACAATGAAGATGTAGATTTTACAATGTTGGCATTAAGAAATTACTCTAGAAATTTGCCTTAATATGAAATGATCAGTATTGACTAAAGGGTTGTGAATATTAATGAGCTCTGATCTGCTGCTCAAGCAGCTAGGTACATAAAGTTTGGGCTCATTTTTTTATTTTTTATTTGATTTGATAATTTCAATAAAATTATTCTGTTCATCATGGTGACATTTAAATGTTAAAAAGTTAAATTGTTAAATATTTAGTAAATATTTATTTATTACTTATTGTATGTAGTTTCAAATGAAAATATGATTCCAGCCATTATTGCATTTATTACTATTACATAAATACTACTACTTCTACTACTACTACTACTACTACTACTACTACTACTACTACTACTACTACTACTACTACTAATAATAAAAAGAAGTATTAGAGTGATTTCTGAAGGATCCTTTGAATCTGAAGACTGGAGTAATGAAGCTGAAAATTAATCTTTAAAATCACTAAAATAAATTATTAAATTAAATTACAAACTACTTTTGAACAATTATTTTATAGTGCAATAAAATCTCACAATTTTACAATTTATACTGTATATCTGATGAAATAAACACAACATTGGTGAGCTGGATAAGCTTATTCTAAAACATTTAAAACTCATACTGTCCCCAAACTTTTGACCGGTAGTGTATATACAAATTTTCCTTTTGTGTCACCATTAAAGAGCTTATTACAGACACAGAGATGCACAGCAGCACACAAACATGCCAGATATTAAAAGTTAAAGGATTACAATGTAATCCAGCTTGTCTCATAGGTCATCTGTTCGCAAGCTTTAAACTCAGTTTTCTTTATGGTGAAATGAGCGTCTTTGCACTTGCAAAATTCCACAATGTAAATTACAAATCCACAGTGGCATGAGCAAATCTTGCTTTCAAAGGTCATGGGTGAGATGAAAGTGTGTTTTTATCAGGTCCAAAGCACACTTATGACTCATTAAGCGAACCGGGAAAACACTTTTAGTCCATATGTCTTATCCTATCATTAAAGTGGATTTGCACACACCTGCACAATGCGATTCAGACCGTGCACTTAAATGGCTAAAATAGAAACATAGGCTCATTCTGAAAAGGTGGCCTTATATACATTTCTGGAGATCAAGAATTATAGCCAAAAGTACGTATGGCTGCATTTCATTTTTTAAATGAACCCTATAGGGCGGTAAGATGCCGTGCCTTTTCGTGCTTACCAGCTGAACGCTTACCTCTGTATAGATGGCTTTCTCACTTTTACCAGTTTGTCCAGTTAGCTCACTATGTACGTTAGCGGACTTCAGATGCAGAGAGGAGTTGACCACAACAACAGAAGCCAAAAAATAAAATAAACAGTTAAATAACTGGGGGGAAATGTGGTGAAACGTAAAAGTCAGACGAGGGCTTTTCTTTTCTTAATTGCTTTTAAAATTTGTCGGTTGGCTTTAGGTACGTAAGTGGGTGGACAGGTCAATCTGTGCTTTTGAAAATACTATTGGTTGTTAATCAGTCAGTCAGTCAGTCAGTCAGTGACCTTAGGTGGGTTTACATAAGAACATCAGGCGTGAATGGCACTCATGAGAGAAATTTGAGGAAACATATCTCCTGGGACGTATTTGAAACTCTCCAGAAATGTATATAGAGGTATGTTTACAAAAGGAAAATAGGGCCCTAAGAGTTAGTGCGTCCTTTTGTGTGCACAGCATTGGACAATAGCTGGATTCTTGGATCTTAGATCCAAGTTTTTATTCATACAACTTTATTCATTGCTCTTCATAAAAGTTTAACATGTTTTTATAAATTATGTATGTAAAAGGTGATGACATATCATAAAGGGAAGATCAGTTAAAAATGAAAATCTTATCATTGTTTAATTACGTCATGTTGTTCCAGTCCTGTCTCTATGAAATGACTATAAATCTAATTTCAGACTGCACGACTAGATGGGGTCAAAGTGAAAAGCTGGCCTCATTGAGGTTTTGCACTTCACACATCCAGAGTTTCATTTGCATATCTTAAGACTCACACACTTATATCCAAATTTTATTTTTATCAGACTTGTGACTTTTTTTCTGCTAGCTGTGAACTAAAATAGTACTATAGTCTTACTATTACTGACAGTTGGATGGGCAGTTTGGAAAAGGCAGTGTTTTAAAACTGCTATAATTTTTGGTCACACTTTATATTGATGGTTCTTGTGTTGAATGTAAGTTACATTGCATCTACATGCCAATTAATTGTTCATTAGTTATATGCAAGTTTTTCTTTTACAACTATTTTTTTTAGTTTTCTAGTGCAACAGTATCTCCAGCAGAAATAAACCCTCCATATCAAAAGCTATGGTCAGTCCATGATTTATCAAACATTTTGAAACCCAATCACTAATAAACCAACATCCAATAGACCTAAACAGTGCAGTGGTTTACCTTATATCCAGACAAAAGAAAGATATTAAAAGATGCCTTTTCAAGTTACAAAGACGTCTGTGTTTTTGAAACTAATGAAGATAGCAGAAGTCAATGATTTAGTTTAATTACTTACTTAATTAATTACTTAATTACTTAGCCTTAGCACATGTTTACTGTGCCAAAATATTTTAAATGTTTATTCATTTTCTTTTCGGCTTAGTCTCTTTATTAATCTGCGGTCGACACAGCGGAATGAACTGCAAACTTATCCAGCACATGTTTTACGTAGTGTATGCCCTTTCTAGCCGTAACCCATTACTGGAAAACACCCATACACACTGATTCATACACATCCACTACGGACAATTTAGCCCACCCAATTCACCTATAACACGTCTTTGGACTTGTGGTGGAAACCAGAGCACCCGGAGGAAACCCATGTGAACACGGGGAGAACAAGCAAACCCCACACTTGACCTTTTAGCTGTAAGGCGAACATGCTATACACTACGCCACCGTGCAGCCCTTATTTGAAATGTTTCTTAAAATAATGTATATTATGTTTATTGGGGAATTTTATTTTTTATTTTTTTTACCCAGACATTTAAAAAGATTCGTTTTTAGATCAGTAATTCCAATACCGTGAAACTGTGTTTTAATATTTTTTTTATCCAAGGTTATTATACTATTAGAATTTTAAACTGGCCCATGCCTACTCACAGTAATGCATTTATATCTCACAATTCCATTTTCCATTTAAAATTTCCTACAATTCTGAGATGCAACTAATTTTACAACTTCTGAGAAAAATGTAAAATAAACATCAGACAAATCAACAAACAATAATAATGAAACAATTCTTACAATAATAGTAAACACTTGAAATCAGCAAAATATTCTTTTTGGGCAAGTTCTCTATGTCCAGCAGTTATGAAAAGTAACTAATTACAAATCCTCAAATCACTGTAATTGAGTAGTTTTTCTCAGGAATTGTAATGTACTAAGTAGTTTTATAAATGTAAACTTTTACTTTCCCTTGAGTACATTTCAAGTGCTGTATCTGTACTTTTATTAAATTACTTTCCTTCAACCTGCAGTCACTACTTTATTTTTTCTTGTCCATGGGGAATTAGAAAAATCAGTCCTGTGATTCCTGTCCAATCAAATCACGCATAGAAGGAAAATCGCATCATAAGGAACTACATCAAGACGTGCACTTTACATTGCAGCAAACTGTTTGGAAGCATTGAAAATGTCCAAAAGATGTCCAAAATCTTTAAACGCAATGACCCAGAGATGCATGTCACTGATGACAAAATGACGGATGTTTACTGTATGATGACCGAAATGGCTTTGAACACCCAGCAGGCACAGGATGTCAACATGGCATCAGACTGATGTTGTACCCTAACATCTGGGGGAGGTTGCATTTTGTTTGGAAATGAAAATCAGGTTGACGACAGAACTCAACTTCGGGTCAACGTCAATGTTCAACCTAAAACCAACCAAATATCAACGTCTAATGATGTTACAGCTTAACATTATGTGGATGTTACCACTATGACATCTATCAGATGTTGGATTTTGGTTGCTATACCTAATGAATAAATGTCAGTATTTGACAACAATCAGACATTGGTTTAAGATGTAGGTTTGACGTTGAATTTTGGTCACTTTCTAACAAGATAAAATTGAATCCAAATATCAACGTCATTTGGCATCATTATTGGACATCAAAATAACGTTGTCCTTAGATGCTTGCTAGACATTGAGTTTTTGTCACCTAGGTTGTTTTGGTTACAACCTAAATCTCATCTAATTTAGCGTCTTATGATGTTGTGTGCCTTATGGACAATAATTAAATGCACTACAGAATTTTACGTTTACACACACATGCACAAATTACATGTAAACGCATGAGCTTTTAACAGTGTAATACTATTCACTATTCTTCTTTTGGATGCTTTGAAAGGGCTACTTTTACTCATACTTTGAGTAATATTTACAACAGATACTTTTACTCTACTTGCACTACATTTTTAGGCAAGTAATTGTATTTTTACTTGAGTAACAATTTTCAGTACTCTTTCCACCACTGATGTCCAGGGAAGATTTAAACACTCTTTGGATGTTTCGTGCATTGCATGTGTTTGTGAATCTTTCCAGTTGTCCCTGCAGTGACTCTCTGTGTCGTGTAGCCAGCTCGGGTGTGTCCTACAGTGATGACATCAGTAGTGCAGCTCTGGTGGGGATATCAGTTTTTTGGGATGACCCCCTCTTGCGCAAACACATTCCACTGTTGACCCGTCTTTCTTTTTTCCCCTAACAGTCTTATTCAATTTTTTTTTCAAAATTTCTCTTTGTTGCGTCAGTATGCTGCCTGTCTTCAGTTTAATCACTACCTGAAAAACACTCTCAAACACATAATGGCCCACAGCGAGAAGACATTATCATTTTCTGCAGTTGTGGAGATTTTAGGACGAAGATTAGAGGGTCAGTCCTGCAGCTGACTCCAAAACCACAATTTTATTGTGTGGTACACTAGACTTTCAGAAATAAGATTTTCATAATGAAAACTGTCACTTAGCTTGGATATTTATTCACATGTCTATTGTTTGAAGAAATGAGAGTGTGAAAAAACCTTGGCTGAAACATTTGTTGTATCGAGAAAAAAAAAAAAAGGAATAGCTAGAAAACAGTTGTCAGTCATTCCATTTTAGCTTCCTGCACATACACTCCCTGACAAAAGTTTTGTTGTCGATCCCAGTTGTAATAGCAACAAAATAATAACTTGACTTCTAGTTGATCATTTGGAAAAGTGGCAGAATGTAGATATTTCCTAAGGATTCATTTGTTGAACTGCATGTCAGTCATCACAAATACTGCAGAAAACCTATTGGAACCTGAATGGATTCTCATAGAAATCAGTTAAGTTTGGTGAAGGAGACTCATGGTTTGGGGTTACATTTAGTATGAAGTGATCTGCAACATAGTGGATGGCAACATAAAAAGCCTGAGGTATCAAGACATTTGTGCTGCTCATTACATGGGATATCACAGGAGAGAGCAAATTCTTCAGCTGGATTGCGCTGCTTCTCATACTTCAGCCTTTACATCAAAGTTCCTTAAATCAAATAAGGTAAAGGATTGGCCAGCCCAGTCTCCTAAAATCAACAGTATTGAGCATTTCTGGGGTTAGTTGTAAGAGGAGGAATTGAAAATGAATTCTTGCAAGAATGCTTTCTTTGCCATTCCAGGTGATTTTATTTAAACGTTATTTGAGTCATTGCAGAGATGTATGGATGCAGTCCTCAAGCTAATGGGAATCATACACAATATTAATTCTTTGTCCACTGCACCATGACTTTATATTCTATACTGTGCATAGTTTCTGTTAAGTGACAAGATTTTTGTCTAAGCAAAGACAGACCTTACTGTAACAAGTCTAAGTTTTTTCCCCCTTCAAACTCACTCACCCGTGGGGAGCACAATCATCACATTTACAGTTGTGAAGAATATATGTGTTGTTGACATCAGTGGTCATTAATACACTCTTGATTTAAAATCTGTGTTAACTCAAATTAAAACGTTTTTTTTATAAATGCCAATGGTGAGACAGGATAGGGAGTAGGACTGTCTACATTGGACATTGTGTGAATATTGGATGGAAGACCTGCCAGTCAAGTTGACAGTGCATTTGTTTTGGTAAAGGGATGGAATTACAGTCAAAGAAAGAGAGAGAGAGAGGGATTAGAGAGTAGTTAGTTCTCCTTTCTTTCCTGCATTAACTTGTCTTATTCTTAGATATGCAAAGTTAAGAGCTAGTAAATAAGTTATAGAACTGCACTGATGTTCATGTGTAAGTCTGAAACCTGAGTTTCTCTTGGTTTGCACACTATCTCCACAATACTTAGGCAACAACTGTTTCTGCGAGGTTAGAGGCTATAATGCTGAACGTTGCTACAGTCTGAATGCTCTGCTGTGTTTCAGATCTGTAGAAATGGCAGAGAAATATAAATTCATGCTGAGCATATGTCTGTAGTAATATCATGTCAAAAAATCCAAATGAGATGAAAGAAACTAAAAACTTTAATGCTTTATAAAAATGTACTCTGCACTTTTTATTTCATACTCCCATAAGTATTTAGTTTATTTAGCTTGTTGTTTTATAAATTTTTATTAATTAATTTAAAGTTATTGTAAATTTAATTATTAGTGTCATTTATTTATTTTATTTTTGGCTTAGTCCCTTTATTAATCCGGTACCCTACAGCGGAATGAACCGCCAACTTATCCAGCACATGTTTTACGCATCGGATGCCCTTCCAGCTGCAACCTATCTCTGGGAAACATTCATACACGCTCATTTACACTCATACACTACGGACAATTTAGCCTACCCAATTCACCTGTATCGCATGTCTTTGGATTGTGGAGGAAACCGGAGTACTCGAAGGAAATCCACGCGAACGCAGGGAGAACATGCAAACTCCACACAGAAACGCCAACTGACAAGCCTAAACGCCCACTGACAAACTAAAAGGGGCAAGCCATTTCCAGTCCTACGGCAAAAGCAGCCCGGGATAACATGGCTATTATGTCTGATTCTAATTCCGAAGCCTTGCTAACAACCGGATCGTCATAAGAGCATGTTAACCCGCCTTCCAATGCAGCGATAGACATCTGGTCCATCCTCAGGCCTGTCAGTGCGCTAAATAACTTGCAGAGAGCAACAGGGGTGCTCTCACCATAATGCTAGAGTATGCCGCGACCTCAGCTGCACAACAGTCAAGCCCTCGCAGTGAGGGCAAGAACTGTCCACGAGCACCGCCTCATCATGTGATGCAATACTCGTGCCTGTCATCTGGGGCTAGAAAACCACCGCATCCAGAAAAGCACGGCCAGGACGACATCTTTAAAATTTTGCGCGGCTTGGTTGTAATGCTCTCTTATGGGATCTGCTCTTATAGAGAAAACTGCTCTTTTAAACACCAGTGTAACACAGGGGACAGGAAAGGAGCCCAGTTCGACCGTCGCAGTTATGTTTTCGCCCACACTAGTGAAGAAACTGGTTTCTTTAAGAAATCCGGATGCAGATAGGAGCGCTTCAGTCTTATTGAGAGCAAAGAAGCAAAGAATCTGATGCTCTCTCTGCAAACACCAGCTGATATACTTCCTTAATGACTAATCGCTGACACCTGCAGAGTCGAGTTATGCCAACTCATTTGGCATTCATTGACCCTTTTTCTTTCTCTTCAAAGTGACTGGTCATCTAGCGATCTCCCGTAGTCTGTTACTAGACGCACATTGTAGTTCTATCGAGTAATAACAATCGAATCGGCTGTGATAATGACATTTGTGTTGTTCACAATATTTTTGACTGCCATAGAATATTTATTTTGTGTGACGTAAACATGTGAACAAACCAAAAAAATAAATAAAATAAATTCAAGCATTTTTATTCAGTAACTAGTTCCATTGGTTTGTTTTTTTAATACAATTTCTCTCTTAAAAATTTTTGAATCTTTCTTTCTTGAGATGGTGAAATCTTGTTTCCAACTAAAATTAAATGAAAATGTTTGTACAATTAGTTGGATTTGTAGTTTATAGTCAACTTTAGCTATTCTGAATGTGAATGTTCAGAGCTTAATAACTCTTAAATTAAAATCTGTAATTATTTTTTTCTTTTGCTTTTAAGCTCAAGTATATTTTAGATCTTTTAAAGTGCCTTCAAGCTCAAACAAGAACTTTAGTTCTCACAATATTTCATAAATTTGTATTTTAACAGGAATTAAGTTTAACCCAATCACAATTTGCATAAATGCTCTGTAAAAACAAGATTCACTATTAATTAATTCCTAATATACTCTAAAACCTACAGTTGGAGTCAGAAATGTTATCCCCACTTTATTTATTTTTTTTATATTTTAAATATTTTCACAAGTGATGTTTACCAGTGCAAGGAAATTTTCGTAGTATGTCTGGTAATATTTTTTCTTCTGGAGAAAGTCTTATTTGTTTTATTTCAGCTAGGATAAAAACAGTTTTTGATTTTTAAAAAAAATATTTTAAGGTCAAAAATATTAGCCCCTTTAAGCTATATATATTTTTTGATAGTCTACAGAGCAAACCATCGTTATACAATAACTTGCCTAATTCCCCTTACCTGCCTAGTTTAACTAATTAACCTAGTTAAGCCTTCAAATGTTACTTTAAGCTGAATAAAAAATAAAATATTATTTAATGTCATCATGGCAAAGATAAAAATAAATCAGTTATTAGAGATGAGTTATTAAAACTATTATGTTTAGAAATGTGTTGAAAAAATCTTCTCTCCGTTAAGTAGAAATTGGGGAAAAAAATAAACAGAAAGGCTAATAATTCTGCTTCAACTGTATATCATTTATGTCCATTGAAAACAGCGACTCTGTAGGACTCCACAAGTGTGAGAGTGATTGTTTTGTTATGGGGAATTTGGAGGTCAGGGGTGAGCCTATGGAAGCGTGTATCAGTGTGTATGGAAATGTCCACCTCAGCAGGAAAAAAAAGGCTTTCAATCCCCTCCGCACAGAAACTCCACTTCCCGCAGGAAGCCATCGAGGCCGCTTAGTGCCTTTGTCTACAAGCTGTTTAATCTTCACTTCCTGCTGCTCTGAATCGAAGAATCATAGTCTTTTAACTAAAAAGGCGTGAAGGATCCAATACTGACGTCTAAGATTTAGAAATACTTGCCTCTTGTGAAATATAATGTCTAAATATCACACTGTTCCTAGAAAATGGGGTGAATCATAAATTTGGCATCAAAATGATGACGGGTTTACGTCAGAGTAGCTGGAATGTTACTAATTTCTGTTAATAATGACACTGTTCTGTCAATGAGGAAAGGCTCTATTAAGGGACTGTTGTATAAATGCCAAATGAGCTTCATTCATCAAATAACTTTTAACTCTGAAAAGTTTGAAAAAAATGAGTCTTATGAACATTTTTAATAGTTTAAAGTGATATTTTGTCTGTGTTGGTGTTGTATATTATGGTACAAAAACCTTGTAATAAACTGCCTGCACAAAAATACTTGTTTCTCAATATATTATTTCTTAAAAATTATATTATTTCAAGCTACTAAAGTGTCACTAAAAGTTCCTTTGTTAAACGGTAGAGTTTACTTTCTACATCAAACGTCAACAAAGCAGAGATCAAGGTCCCATGATGCAATTCACATCCGTAAATAGATGGAAACACTTGTGAATCACAGAGTACAGAAACTGTTAATTATCAGATTTTACTACTATTGATGTAATGATTTTTATATTGTACAAATAATATATTCTATGCTTTATTCAAAACCTACCCCTTAACCCAACCATCACACAAAACATTTTTACATTTTCAAAAGACTTACTTGTGTGATTTACCATCATGCTTTCTTGTTGTTGAGGATTAAAATATTTCCCCACAAGAATAGTTTGTTAATATTACTGTAAACATGAGTTTTTATTTATTTATTTATTTTTTTGTTTTTTTTTGGTCCACATTAGACAGTCCTAAAAGTATTTTCAATTCTGTTAGCGAAGTGTTTAATCAGTCTTCAATGTGTGTATCAGTTTGTTATATCAGGCTGTCATTTAATATACTGATACTCTTACCAATGACACAGATCCATTGAACTGATAACTGACTATATGCAACAGACTATACAAAACAACTGTTTTTATTTATTAATTATTTTATCTGAGAAGTGACTTTTTATGCGTGCACTGTAAATTTTATCTTTTGCTGTTGCTGCGCTCTCTTCCATGTTGAAACTATGTTTGTCTGCTGTTGGAGTAATACAGAGTTGTACATCTCCTATTGAATAGGATAACAAGTCATTTTCATTGCCCCACTATGTTTGCTGAAGAGCTTTGGAGGCTTGGAATCAATTAAGATTGGCTTTCCTTGAGTCTGCCTGCTTAACAGGGCTCAGTCAGGGGCCCACAGCTGTGAAACCCAAGGACCCTCAACCCCCAACTTTTCCTGTCATTCTTCCAGTGTTACTTTACTTTTTTCCCCTTTCTTCACATCAGCCTGGTGAAAAAGCCTGGCATGTTTTGTTTTTAAATGCTAATGGATGCTATCATGCTAGAAGCGGAGGCTAACATTTTGTTGTGATTTGTCACAACCCTAATCCTAAGTGAGATTTTTTATTAAAACAAACTAAAATATCTAACAATGTCATAAGAAAAAAATTATATTTTTCCTCTAATTTATTAATTTGTTCATCCTGGAATCGAGGATTAAGAAATCTGACTGGTATTTAAAGTTGGTCTCAGAAGCTTTTTTTTCTGATACACATAAAAAAGGAAAAGACAAAAAACAAATACAAAAGTAAACTTTTGGTCCAAAAAAAAAAGAAAAGAGAAGAAAAGAGCGGTGCCATGGTGACGTAGTGGGAAGCACCATCGCCCCACAGCAATAAAGTAGCTGGTTCGAGCCCAGGCTGGGTTATTTGCCATTTCTGTGTGGAGTTTGCATGTTCTGTGTTGGTGCGGGTTTCCTCTGGGTGCTCCGGTTTCCCCCACAGTCCAAAAACATGGTATAGGTGAATTAAATAAGCTAAATTGTCCGTAGTCCATCTGTGTAAATGCAAGAGTGTATGGGTGTTTCCCAGTGATGGGTTGCAGATGGAAGGGCATCCGCTGTGTAAAACATAAGCTGGATAAGTTGGTGGTTCATTTCACTTTGGTGACCCCTGATTAATAAAGGGACTAAGCTGAAAAGAAAATGAATGAATGAATGAATGAATGAATGAATGAATGAATGAATGAATGAATGAATGAAAAAGAAAAGAACAGAAAAAAATGCTTTTGCTTACCCTACTGGCAAATTATATTGCTTGTCTCAAGTAATTTTGACTTCTTATTTCTAAAAACAAGGCAAAAGGTGCATTCGAAACACCTCGCAGAAGCGGTAATTCATTTTTTGTAACTTGATGCAAAGATCATGTAATACATTCATAAATGCATATAAATGTTTATATGCTTTTTAAAAAATGTAAATATAAAAATTTTTCAAGGATTTAAGATACTTTTGAAAAGAGTCCATTGATAAAATATGAAATAAGTTTAAATCAAGCATGTCTCATGCTGCAAAATTCAATTTATATGACTTTACTTTGTGGAGGAATGAAAACAGACTTCTGGAAGGGGTTGGCATATGATGCAATAATCCTTTTATCTTGATTGTTGTTTTTATAATTGTAGTCGAGGCCAAAATCAAAATTACATTTTGATTAATTACACACCCTTAATTACTATTATAGTGGACTTGTGACGTGAAGTGACTTACGCTTTGCTTTGAAATGTAGCTCTTTATATCCACGACTCACTCCAGTCTTGCATAGCAAACCTGACTGGAAAATTTCCTAGTAGTTTTGGTTTTGCGAACATCCAAACAGCCATTGCAACTTCTCACTTGACAGCCAATCACAATGTCCATATGTGTTTGGGAGAGGTTGAACTCGAGTAGAGAACAGGATTTAACCCTTTCTTTACATATAGATTGATGACAGAGCACTATTTTGGAGGCAATTCAATTATTGGTGTGGGACATGCCAATTCTACACCCTTGGCTGAACTATTCCTTTAAACTTGGTCAATATACAATTGAAGTATATTATACAATATACAGTCATTATTAGTCCCTTGTAAATTTACCGGAATTTATAAAAATTTTTTAACTGATATATTTTAACAAATTTCTAAACTCTAATAACTGATTTCTTTTATCTTTGCGATGATGACAGTGCATAATATTTTACTAGATATTTTTAAAGGTACTAGTATTCAGACTACAGTGCAATTTAAAGGCTTATCTAGGTTAATTAGTTAATTATTATTAGGCAAATCATTGAATAGCGATGGATTGTTTTATAGACATTTGAAAGAAAATATAGCTTACAGGGAATATTAATTTTAACCTAAAAATGTTTTTAAAAAAATTAAAACTGCTTTTATTCTTGCCAAAATAAAGTTAGACTTTCTACAGAAGAAAAAAATATTATAGGAAATACTGTGAAAAAAATCCTTGCTCTGTTAAACATCATTTGGGAAATATCTAAAAAAGAAAAGAAAAGAAAAATCACAGAAGGGCTAATCATTTTGACTTCAGATTTACCAGTAAGAGACACTAGTACTTTTTGCATGTGTTTGCTTGTTCACAAGGTGAAAACCAGCATCAAACCAGCTCTGTTCAGAATAGAATACAGTCCCTTGGAGAGGTAGGAGGTCGTTTGGAAACCCTATAAGTGAGGTAACCTGACAAAAAGTTAAAAGAGCCTTCTCGACAACAAAAAAAAAAGGAAAAAAAAAGAAAAGAAATTTCAAAAGACGAAGTACAGAGAATCCGAGTGTCATGGCTGTTCAAAAGGAGAAAGGGTGATCCAAATGAATTGAATGCTGGCTGTGTGTGAATTACTAACATCTGTTCCTGAGTCATGTCAATGTTAAATGTGTTAGACATAGTCATCGGCTTGAGGTAAAACATTGTGAGGGGGTTCAATCTCTTTAAACGTGTGATAAGAGAGTCCAGGGGTTGGAGAACATTAGTTGGTGAATGCTAAATGTAAGCTTTTAGTGATTGAAGCAATTTTAGAATGCTTAAAATGTTTAAAGTGCAAAAATATTTAACAGCTAAGAAGAAAAAAAACATACTAAACTAATGATCAAATCAACACTGTAAACATAATGACTGAAATCCAATACAACAAATATTTTTAGTTGTTTTAACTCATTTTGATGACTTAATCAGATTTCAACAAAATTTTTCATGTTATACAAAATTTTACTCAATATTTCATGTCAGTTTGATAGATGTTGAGATGACTAGAAAAGTTAATTTCATTCAACACCGAAAAAACAGTTTACAGTGTAATATTTATTTATGTATTTGTTTAAGTTTAAAGCCGCGGTCATAGTAGAGTTTGTGCGTGCGTAATTCTGTTGTACGGCACTGCAAAAAAGGGCAAGATTAAACAAGATGATCAGACATTGAAAAAGTGCATGTTTCAAATTTCAAACATAAATTCAAGTTTCAAAGAGTTCACCAAGCTTGAGCTTTCTAACACAGCGAACTGTGAAACTTGCGTTTCCCGTTCAACGCATTCGCAAGCGTATGAATAGAGGTCTATGGGGAGAAAATTGAAGTGTGCCTGGATCTGAAGTCAGGTTTGGGACAACTGAAGACACTTCAGTATCCTAAAGATTTTTTTTTTTGTGTAAAATCTGTGTAACTAGTTGCTAAACAATAATTAGTTGAAGCAGTTTGAATGTTTTAAAAGTGCTCCTGCAACAGCTGACATACACTCACCAGCCACTTTATTAGGTACACCTTTCCGAACCTTGAGGTGGATGAGCTACAGCAGCAGAAGACCACACCGGGTGCCACTCCGGTTAGCTAAGAACAAGAAACTGAGGCTACAATTCACACTAGCTCACCAAAATTGAACAATAGAAGATTGGAAAAACGTTGCCTGGTCTGATGAGTCTCGATTTCTGCTGCACCATTCGGATGGTAGGGTCAGAATTTGCATCAACAACATGAAAGCATGGATCCATCAGGCCTTGTATCAGCAGTTCATGCTGGGGGGTGGTGTAATGGTGTGGGGGATATTTTCTTGGCACACTTTGGTCCCATTAGTACCAGTTGAGCATCGTGTCAACACCACAGCCTACCTGAGTGTTGTTGCTGACCATGTCCATCCCTTTATGACCACAGTGTATCCATCTTCTGATGGCTACTTCCAGCAGGAAACCACACCATGTTATAAAATGTAAATCATCTCAAACTGGTTTCTTGAATATGACAATGAGTTCACTGTACTCAAATGGCCTCCACAGTCACCAGTTCCTTAATCCAATAGAGCACGTTGGAATGTGGTGGAACGGGAGATTCAGATCATGGATGTGCAGCCGACAAATCTGCGGCAACTGCCTGATGCTATTATGTCAGTACGGAGCAAAATCTCTGAGGAATATTTTCAGTACCTTCTTGAGCCTATGCCACAAAGGATTAAGGCAGTTCTGAAGGTAAAAGTTGGTCCAACCTGGTACTAGTAAGGTGTATCTAATATAGTGGCCGGTGTGTGTAATATATACAAAATGGCAAGGAAAGTTGTTTGGGCCGTATAAATATCATCAGGAACAGATCACCGTAATTTTCTGTGTGGCATCTAGTCAAACACTCATAGTTGATATCAACACAAATTCCCAACACAGCATTAACCAGTATATAACCAGCATGCAAACATTAGCATGCCACAAAAATGTTAGGGGTTTATTTAATTTTGGACAGCAGTGCTCTGACCTGCATTGTGAGGTATAAGGCCTTATAGACAGGTGTGTGGCTTTCCTAATCTAGTCCGATCAGTATAATCAAACACGGTTGGGCTCAAATCAAGGTGTAGAACCATCTCAAGGATGATCAGAAGAAAGGTACTATATAATTAAATATAAATTAAATATATGAGTGTCACAGCAAAGGGTCTGAATTCTTAGGACCATGTGATATTTCAGTTTTTCCTTTTTAAGAAATCTGCAAAAATGTCAACAATTCTATGTTTTTCTGTCAAAATGAGGTGCTGTGTGTACATTAATGAGGTAAAAAATGAAATTAAATAATTTTAGCGGGTCTAAATACTATACCCACTATAAATAAAAGAGAAGTCTAGAAATGTAGATAGACAGACAGACAGACAGACACAGACAGACAGACAGACAGACAGACAGACAGACAGACAGACAGACAGACAGACAGACAGACAGACAGACAGACAGACAGACAGACAGACAGACAGACAGACAGACAGACAGACAGACAGACAGACAGATAGATAGATAGATAGATAGATAGATAGATAGATAGATAGATAGATAGATAGATAGATAGATAGATAGATAGATAGATAGATAGATTACTGCTTGCATATTTAAAAATGACTCCTGACTTCACTACAGTATCTTTGCAGTTTGTGTGTGTGTCTTTTTCACACCTCTAAACATAAGGGGACTGGTTTTGACACCCTGAAAGAACAGGAAGATTGTGAGGTATTTTGGTGGTTCAAAAGGAAGCGGTGCAGAGCAGCACAACAGCTTGAGATGAAGAGACTCCTGATGATAACCTGTTCCCACCGTTAGTGAGCATCTAGTCACTTTAAACAACTTTTCGAAAGTTTTGTGTACAGGTGTGAAGCTTAACTACATTCCCAGGCTTGGTTCTTCTGCTTTTTTAGCGTTGTCCTCTGACCCAAATGTTCTTTGACCTTTGGCATAACAGCAGCAACTGTGAAAATAATTTACTTGGGTATAACTCAAAAAAAAAAGACAGCGTTCTTGAAAATAGCCTCAACAAGTCGTATCTTTTAACTATTTCTATTTTACTATTTTAAATCTGATGACTTCTCAGTTCCCTCTGTATGATGGGATAACATTTTCTTCTGACTATTGCTTGTTTTTGTAAAATTGAGAATTACGACATTCAATCTCGCCTGACGTGCTGAATGTGACTTTATTTTACCCCATTTCAAAGTATTTTATATTTTACTGCAGTTATGATTTAAACAGCTTTATCATTCATTAACTCATTCATTTTCTTTTCGGCTTAGTCCCTTTATTAATCAGGGGTCACTACAGCGAAAATGAAACGCGAACTTATCCAGCATATGTTTTACAGAGAGAATGCCCTCCATCTGCAACCCATCACTGGAAAACATTATGTTTACGTATATATGTCTAATATCATAATGTGCATTTGTATATTTATTTCATATAGTGCTGATATATCTCACAGTTGTGACTTTATTTACATCCACGTTTAATGATATTATCGCTCATATAAGTTTGCAGTGGGTATGTCAAAAAAAAAAAGATTGTTTTCAAACAAACAAACGGTATGTTTATTTTTATATCTATATATTTTTAGGTACAAATAACAGCCTGATGTAGAATACAAAAACATCAGTAGGCCAATTGTATTGGGTACACCTTGCGGTATTGGGGATGAGTCAAATGCAAATGTCTATTAATATAGCCTCATGCATTTGTTAACAAGAACTTGAGCTTGAACAAGAACTTGAAGCAGATAATGCTCTGTGGCTGGGTTAGGGACTCTTTGCTTCCAGAAAATAAAATAAAACCATAGTTTAGGTAACTATCTTGGTGTTTTCAGTATTGCTAGCGCTGCGACCTGAAATGGGTCCTTACCTGGGTCTAGTATGCTTGGGTCATTATTATTAGCTGCTGAAGGCGAATCAGTGAGATTTTTGGCCATTTTTTGGTCAGCCAGGGGATAAAATGAACTAAGGCAACATGATCATTCTCCTAATTGTTCATTGATAATATTTTTTAAAAATATGATGCGAAAACTTCTACAAGCTCTTGTCTCAATTTCGTAATCATTTATACTCTTTTTTTCTCAAAGCATTTAGTGAAATCAATTATTTAAACTGCAACTTAGTTTGTAGATTATTCCATGCAAAAAGTTCTGTGTTTATTATTAAAAAGCCTTTTTTTCCCATCTCAGTCTGCACTGTCGGAACAGACAGTTAATGAGTAAATATCCTGTGACCGAAGGTCATAGCTAACAACAAATGTTGCATTTTTACAAATAAAATTCTGTAGATATGATGAGAGTAAACTCAACATATATTTGTAAACAAAGATACCTAAGTGCTTGAGCCTATGAATGGACAAAAAGACATGTAATATCTTATATACAATTATACAGTGCTCAGCATAATTGAGTACAGCCCTTTTTGAAAATGAATATTTTTATCCATTTCTGAGTGGATATAGGCAATGTGTTTTGGTGCATTTAAACAAAACAGGTTTATTAAACAGATATATTTAATTAAATAATATTTTAGTCACCAAACATAATTAGAAATCAAAAGATAATACAATTAAATTCAAGCAAAATATTGCAAAAATAAATTACACCTTATCTTCTCTTGATTTTTTTCCTCTTTTTAAAAATTTGTATTTAATATTTTTCTATAACATATAAATTTGGGTGTACTAGTTATTGGACCATTTTCGTAAGTTATTTTGTTCGATAAGCTCCAGATTTGGCTTCAGTGCTGTCTAATCTAATGCATATGCACACATATAATATTGTAAAGCTTCATGTTAAAAATATGAGTTTAAAAGATAGATTTGTGAAGAGTGTACTAATATATGCTGAGCACTTCACTTTATACAGTATCTCACAATATGTATTGTATGTGGAGATTGAGAATTTATTGATTGCTATATCTTTCAAATTTCAAAATGTGTATTGAATCTTACAGTTGCAACTACGGTACATTCCTTATAGCAACAACCTGATATTTCGCATCATATCTTGTGTTGTCGTTCGTTTGTATGCCAGATTTTAGACATTATCCTACAATAGCCTCATAATTGGTAATATATACAGTATCTATACATGTTATAAACATAAATAATAGGATCTCCCTCTCTCCTTTGCAATTGCAAAATCATTTTATTTCTTGCAATTTCCTATAAAATATATATTTGGGTTGTTGACGTGATGTTGCTTTTTCACTGTCACACGTCACAGAAATAAATATGAGTGTTGCTTGTGTTAGTAATGTTTATGTATAATATTACTTGTTATAAAAACGCATGTATTTTTATTATTTTTTAATGTTTTTAAGCCAAATCTAAAAACTGTCCAATGGTGCACACTAAGATATAAAGGTACGAGAACTAGGGTGGCAACTTATCAAAAGGTACACATTTGTACTTAAAGAGTCTATATTGGCACCTCAAAAGTATACATTAGAACCTAAAATGTTTAAAAAGTACAAATTTGTACTTTTTTATGTACTTATATGTATCCCTGGTTTGCTAATATGGACCTTTTAGGTACAAATGTGTTCTTTTTGAAAAGGCACCACCTCAGTGACAGCTCTAGTACCTTTATTTCTGAAGTGTGTGACTGTATCAAGGATAGTTCAATAGATTAACCCTTTCAGGCTCAAATTAAATTTTAGAAACAGGCAAAGTCTATGCTTTTAACTGTTGCAAATCAGCAACGCCTGCCTTGAAAGGGTTAGAAAGAAAATCTTAAAATTCGTAATGAATACCTCAGGCCTAATTTTACAGGCTATATTAATAACAACCATTTTTAAAAGCATGGGAACTTGATACATTTTGTCACTCACAACCATATCCTCTGGCGTGACACTATATGCTAATTTTAAATTGGGAAGTTCCACGTAAAACTTTAATTAGTTGAAAGACCACATTTAAGATCATGTGACTGAAGCTTCTTGTGAAGCCAATGATGCACACCTTCTAAGTTTTTGTCTCAGAATTTTTCACATATTAAATTTTTTTTGGCTCCACTATAAAATTAAAGTATAAAATTTAGCTCTAGCATATGTTTTTATGCAGCGATGCCCTTTCAGCCACAACCCAACACTGGGAAACACCCAGACACTCTTGCATTCACACACATACACTGTAAAAAAATATGTAATTTTACGGTTTATTTCCAGCAGCTGGGGTGCTGGAAATAAAGTGAAATAACGACCCTTAACTTACAAAAATTTACCATAAAATAACGGATATTACATTTCAGAAATTTAAATTTAAGGAACATTCTGTAATTTAATATTTGTTATTTTACTGTATATTTCTGTAATAAACCCCAGCTGCCAGGAATAAATCGTAAAATTATAGATTTTTTTTTTTTTACAGTGTACACTATGACCAATTTAGTTTATTCAATTCACCTATACCACATGTCTTTGGACTGTGAGGTAAACCAGAGCACCCCGAGGAAACCTACTCGAACACGAGCAAAACATGCAAACCTTACACAGAAATGCCAACTCACCCAGCTAGAGCATGAACCAGCGACCTTCTTGTTGTGAGGCGATTATGCTACCCACTGCGGCACTGTGACATCCGAGAATTATTTACATAATTTATTACATTTCTCATTAATTGTATTTTCTTAAAGTCTACCCTTACCCCAACCCTAAACCCAACCGTCCCAGTGATGTAAAAACAGATCTGGATCTGGAGTCTTCTTTATTAGTATAGCTGATTAACCACAAGTATTAATCGTGTTATTAATTAAATTTCCCATTAATTTTATTCTATTAATGTCCATCCTTATCCCAACCCTAAACCCAACCGTCACAAAAACGTAAAAACAGATCTGGATTTGGAGTCTTCTCTATTAGTATACTGTACTGTAGCTGATCAATCATGTGCATGGATTATGACAGCCATCTGAGCCCACCAATAGGTGCAGAAGGCCCGTACTGCCCCATATCTATCAGCTGATAACCACTTCTAATGTCAATTCAGTGGAGTGATAAAACTAGAAGCGAGTGATAAAATTAAGCTTATTTGTTCTTTGGTGTGACTGTTTGTTGAAAAGGTACAATAAGTCATCAATAAGTCACATTAAAGAATAAAATTTTTTAAATAATTTTGTAGATAACATAAATAATATTTTCCCAGAGATGGGTTGTGGCTGGAAGGGCATCCGCTGCATAAAAACTTGCTGGATAAGTTGGCAGTTCATTCCGCTGTGGCGACCCCGGATTATTAAAGGGACTAAGCTGACAAGAAAGTGAATGAATGAATGAATGAATGAATGAATGAATGAATGAATGAACATAAATAATATTCTGTACAATTGTTTTACTCTACTGTGATAGTTGGGTTCAAGGTTGGGGTGGGGTAGAAATGAATAAAATAAATGGGAAATTTAATAAATAATATAAATAATTCTCGTTAACTTCCGACCGCAACCATATCCGATCAAGCAACAACCCATTTGTACTGCATTTTTGTAAACTACCTATTTCCTGTAATGTCGACAACATTGATGTGCCTCACAATGAAACAGTGCGTAATAACTTACAAATTTCTTATGAAAATCTTAACCTCCTTGTCTCCTTGGTTATCACCAGGGCCAGAAAGAGAAATTTTTTGCTATTCCTGCAAAGAATTTTGTGAAAAATCTGAATTTATGTGGAATGATTTTGGGAGTATCATAACTAAAAACTTCATATATGAAATATAAAACAGTGACTTTTTATTATCTTTCATTTAATGTTTAGAATGCAAATCCAATTAGATCCACTTATTTGGTAAACAAAGCAAGTCTCTTATATAGGCATAACATATCTTCTAAAAGACAGAACATATTGCTTCACAAACTGTATTGTAAATAAATCATATGAACATTTGAATATTTCTAATATTATATCAAAATTATATTAGTGAAGTGAATTTAAAAAACTAAATAAATATAAAAGTACACTCAGCAAAATCCTCTGAGTAAAATTTACTGTTTCGATAGTATTTGGTCCCTCTCTAAATTGAGTTAAAGTTACTCAAGTTAATTACACAATGCAAGGATTAATTAAGAGATGATTGAGCACTGATGATGAACACCTGCTGTTAATCAGCAGAAACACAGAGGACAAACACAAATCTACATCTGACTTCAGTCACAGCCTTATGCCTAATTCAGACTGCGTGATTTTAGCCCCGATTTTGGCTCGCCGACAGGTTTTGAGAAATCGCCGACAAATGCCTGAAATCACAGGCAAATCGCTGCTCGTGCACGTGAGTGACAATCACACAGTATGAACGATCAAAGACGCGATCTGAGAGAATCGCCGATGAGGCGTGCTAAATATCTGGAGCTGTCGGTGATTCAAATAATGCCGTGTGAATTGAGTTTTGACTGAAAATAACATCAGCGATCGCCTACTGCCAATGAGAGAGCAGCTTTCACTTGTGTGAGCGTGTGTGTATACCTGCTGCAGGCCAGCGGGAGGCTGGGGGAGAAGTTAAAAGCGCTCTTTTTTCGGTTTATTTGGACCCACGAAATGGAGGAAAAACTAGTGGAGGTTTGACAGGACTCAGGAGCAACCGTGTCTGTTTGACATTTCATACAGAAAGAAATTAGTTTATTATCAACGTTGAAGAGAAATGGCTAATTCCCTTTAAACCCAGGTGAGCAAACCATGTACATGTTCTACCCCATTAAATGCTTCTTTCTCATTATGTAGTTAATAACAAAAGATATACTACATGTTTTTGGCTGTGAGACGTAGTTTGGACTAAGTTGTCGGCGATTCTCCCTATAGTAAAGTCATGCAGTGTGAATGTCCATGTCGCCGAACCATCTTGCAGTGTAAACAAAGCAGCGACGAAACGCTAGCCCAGATAGTCAAGCAGTGTGAAAACATCTGTGACACGACTAGTTTGAAAATCACGCAGTCTGAACTCGGCATTAGATGAAATAAACTGAAATGAAACACATTAAATCTCAGCACAGGATCATTAAGGAACTTCACAAACAGCAGATTTACTTTTTACCTACCTATTTGCCCTTATTTAAAGAGGGACCAATTACTCTCTGAACTGAGTAAATTTTAATCAGAGGATTTTGCTGTGCACACATTTACACAACTAGATACATAGATTCAATGATGGGCAAAAAATCTGTGAAAAATTTCTGTGCGCCAATTCCATGTGGGTCTAGTTATCACTGTCTAAGGACAGTAGGACACTGTACAATTGAAATCACACACAGTACCTCACAACTGTAAGCCTCCAGCCTGTCAAAACTTGATGCTTGCTCTTAGGGACTCTGATTCACCCTAGCAGAGGCCGTGTTGTTTTTGTGCGAAGCTGCATAGGAGGGCTCTTTAAAACCCTCCCCCACCCCCCTCCAGTTCCTCTCATGGGCCAAAACACACACGTCATCGATTTCTCCACAGACTGCTTTCAATCACATTGATCAAAAAACGCATTGTTAGGGTTTAAACTTTGCACCTCCTCTCATATAAAAAAAACTAACATGATCCTTGATGCTTTAGCTAATCACGTCATCCAGAGAAAGCCAAAACTCGTGCTCGTCCAGCCTGAGGTGATCTTTCTGTGTATGGTGGCATCTTCTGGATGCGCGGTGCCTGAAAGAGAACGAATTTGAGAGGACAGCAGGAAAGAGAAAAGCAGGATGTACATCTGAGCTGAATTAGAGTGAGCTCATTGTGTACGGCGTAGGGTTTAATAGTGCGTTTGGAGAGGAACGCCCAGGCCCTGCTCCTCTCATTCCAGCACCACTGTGTCATCCACGTCCACCGCACAGACACATACAGAAACACACACATGCTCCTGCAAAAAGAGAGAGAGAAATAGCGATATAGGATGACAGGAACTGCTGGACAGAGAAAGAGATGGGATCAAGGCTTGATTGAATACAGTGGGTCCTAGACTGAAGATTTAAAAGGCTGGAGAAAGGAAAGTTCTGCATTGACAAGATGGATGTAGATGAATTATGATGTCGTGAACTGCCTTCTTTGTTTACTTTGTACTGATCTCTGAGATGATCCACTTATAGTCTTATCAAGATTTGTTGTACATCAAAAGACATAATTTAGTGACAGATCATATTCTGTCCCGCTTTGACCCTTTTTACCAGAAGACTTCACTTTAACAGGTGTAGTGGATTGTAGACTCAATAGTAAACTGCCACAAATGTAACTTGCCAACAGATTGCAAACTTTCCAAAAGTTGGAAATGAAAAAAAAAAAGGTTTGCTGCTTGTTCAAACTACTTATTTAAAACAAGTCGGAACAACATAATTCAGTTTTTTTAAAGAGAACTTAATTATTTAATGTTCTATCCATATACATTTTTAAAAAATATCAGGTTAATTTAAAGGTGCAGTAGGTGATTGTCTTCAGAAACATTTTTTCTTGTGCTGGTTGTAAATCTCTAATCAGTTCTATAGTAATGATTAAAGTAAACGATTTAAGTGTGTTTATAAGTATTTTATATTCTGGGTAAGGCATAAGACTAAAAATGTTCATCCAATTAAAATTTGTCAGGCGGACATCTCCCATAATTCTGATAAGTAGCCCAAACTGTCTGTCAATAAATGTAGATCCGTTCACGCAGATCTGGTGGTCATGTGCACAACGGAGTGAGTGTGACAGTGGTAAAAACAAATGCTGAACTTTAAAAAGCTGAATCAATATTGGAGTTAGTTTTGGACTCTGAAAGAAGGATGACACCATGGCTGAATATTTCTTTTAGACCGGTAATGTTATTTTTTAAAACTATTTCAGTCATGCAAAGCTTATGTAGATTATGTTTTTATGAATGGCTTATATGCACAGAAGTGTTGTTCAGCCACTGAAATCTTCCAGTGAAAATGTATGTGACTATTTTCAATTTCATTAGGGACCTTTTACAGCATGGATAATGTCGATTTGTATTTAGTTTACCAACAAAACATTATTAAACATTGCCATTCCGCCTAGCCTGTTTTACTGAGGTGAACTTTATAGGTTTTATATTCCCATTGGTTCATTTTTGAACAATAACAAGCTGTGATGCCCTCCCTGTATTGTTTACTATGCTACATTGAATATTTAGTCTGAAATAGCATGTAAGTATGGCTAATGAATATAAGAGTATTCCGGCACACTGCTGGCCACTAAGCATACAGTAGTCACTTTAGGACAAAGCGCATGAGAGAGTTAGACCAGCGATTCTTGCATGCATGAAATATTGCACATTATGACACGTTTGGCTTGCTACACAACTGAAAATGTGCTAGATATAATACTGTTTTTTTGTTCGAAATTGTAGTATGAAAAAGTACTATAAAATTTTCTAACTGGCGAATGACATGAACTAGAGCTGCACGATTCTGGCCAAAATTAGAAATGCGTTTTGTTTTTTTTGTGCTTAAAATAAAGATCACGATTTTCTCACGATTCTATAGATGTAAAATAAAGGTTAATATGAGTAGGCTATTATTGTTGTTATTTCTCAAACATATGATAAAACAACAACAATAATATTTTGTGTTGCTCCACTGTTGGTTAAAATGCTAAATTTTGTATAGACTTTGAATGGTCTTCAAATTGGTCCTGGCCATTAATTCACAGTGAAGTGATGACATCAGAAAACAACAATTCATAATTCTGAAGTTGAATTATTATATTTGAGATATATGCTCACAATCTGTCATTGACAACATTATTAGACCATTTTTTTCTACAGGTAAAATCAGACATTTATCATTAACAGATTCCCTCTTGCACTATATTCAACATTATAGGCTAGAGTAGTTATAATGACACTGTTAAACATTTATTTTCATGCACAACACTTTTTGTTCGCTAAGAAAGGAAAAAAAAAACATATCAAACGCTTGTCGTAATCATTACTCTATAATGCAATATGATTATTTATGTACTACGCATGCCTTCGGTTTCATTTTCACTGCTAAGTGTGGTTCATACTTCACGCCGGGCTGCCAAATGATCACTCTGTTCCACAAACCGAATGTTATTTACCATTGTATTACCTGTTATTTACAGTCTATGCAGCTTCTCTCCTGAACTTGAAAATATAATTGGCAGAATCGTAGAAATGCAGGATTAGGATCGTCTAGGGTTTGAATCGAGATTGCGATTTTGTCATAATATTTATGACAAACAAGTTTCTACCGACAAAAATGAGACAAAAACTAAATAAAAATTAAGTGATGATAGTGACAACTGTAAAAAAATATATACTGACATTTTTGGTGACTAATAAAACAAGACAAGAATGAGATTGTGGGACGTTTTTTTTTTTTTTTAGAAAATATCCAATTATTCTTGGTGTGTGATTCAGAACACACACACATTTGAAAAGTAACTGGTACACTGGTAGATGTGGATGACTATCATGTTGATTGATTGCCGACACATAATTTTACATATTACGTATGATATAAATAAACAATGTGTTTGTAATTTTTGGTCTTCAATGGAAAAGCTATATTCCATATTTTATGTTATATTTTGTATATAATATATATAATATAATACATATATATATATATATATATATATATATATATATATATATATATATATATATATATATATATATATATATATATATATATATATATATATATATATATATATAAAAGTGCGTATTATATATATGTAATTAAATTACACTTAAATCAAACCAAATATGTTTTTGTCAACTAAATCTAGAGTAGATTATTTTAGTCAAAAGACTAAGACTAAAACTAAATTACAATTTGCTTTAAAAATCAACACTGGTGGGTTGTCTACTGTCATCTTTAAGGTGCACGTTCGCGTTTCAGGTGGCATGACTTTGTTTTTCTAAAAGATATTATGCTAACCGGTTAGCATTTTGTCAGATCAGCTACCGCAGCTTTATTAGAGTTATTTTTTGGACAACATCAAAGAATTGTGTGGAACCCAGCATTTTTTGCAGTCTATGACAAATGACAAATGTAAACTATTGCTTAAGTTTGAAGCATATGCGTAGATTATGTGGGGATGCAGTGGGCATGTCACCCCAGTGAATTTACAGTGGATTATTGGTCAATTCAATCTGTTTTCAAGTAATCAAATAAGTCTTTGTGCTTACATAACATTAGGCCTGATGAAAATGTGTCAGAACCTATCCCACAAAGTACTATTGGCATGCAGTAAAACCGGGGTTTTATGAATTCCACTGTTTACATACATACATACATACATACATACATACATACATACATATATATATATATATATATATATATATATATATATATATATATATATATATATATATATATATATATATATATATATATATATATATAAATGAGCAATATCACACGAGTAGCAGTGCGATATGGCTGTATATCGGCACTGGTGGGAGGCGTGCGATGGCACGAGGCCACCAGTGCCGATATACAGCCATATCGCACTGCTACCCTTTTGTATGAAGAACTACTTTCTTCTGCGTTGGATTCAAATCATAAGTTGGCAGTTAAACAGCTGTTAAAACAGTTAAAAAGTATCTTTTAAACTTTAGATCTGTAGTGTCTGCTTTTTGCTGGCTGTTTGTGTGCGGAGTAATACACAAAGGGTAAAGAGGCTGTAGGAGTTCTGATACTGCAAAATATCGCACCGCTTTCAGCCAATCAGATTTGAGAACCAAACAGAACTGTTATACACATATAAAAAAAATGTATCTTAGTTTTTTTGTGAATGTTGGAGTTTCAAGCACACACATCAACATTATTATGTTTCTATTACCTTTCCATAGCTGTAAAGGCATTATGGATTAGCCATGGGAAAGACTCTCAGTATGATGAGTTTGACGGACAGGTGGAGGCGGAGTCTGAAACCTCCCTCATTCAGTTATTCTTGAAAGCTTCTCAGCATAGTTTCAATCACAGGAAGAAACAACTGGCTGGCCCTGAGCCAAACCACTCGTTCTGTTTGTCTCTCTCTCTCTTTATCCCCTCACACTCTGTTTCTCTCTCAGCCAGCAGCGATGAGAGATGTATCCTTGCATAATTGGGGCTTTGTGGTGAGTTGTGCCATGCTTGCTTGCCTTGAGGTATTCCTGGATAAGTCTCTCATTGCTGTTCTCATTCAGTACATTTACATGCAACAATATTCAGATATTGACACAATTAAGACAATCTGATTAAGAATTTAGCATGTAATGTGAGAATTTTGATTTAATCCGACAAGAAGTCATACTGGAAGTTAACATAAATTGAATTAAGATGTGGAAAATTCCTATTGATTTCCTAGCACAGTGCTGGGTTGCAGCTGGAAGTGCATCTGCTGCGTAAAACACATGCTAGAGTAGTTGGTGGTTCATTCCGCTGTGACAACCCCTGATAAATCAGGGACTACAGAGATTACACTATAGACATGTACACAATTCTATTAACATTATACAGGACACATTTGGAGACAGGAAAATTTCACTGCGGTGCTCAACGTTTTGACGACAAGCAAAAGAGCGATATAATTCTGTGCAACTGTGTTGTTGTGTTGACCATTGTTTGTTTGCACGTCCAGCTGGGTTATTATAAGTTTTGTTTCGATACTATGTTTAAATTTACTGTACGTTTCAGTTTAGATTTAGTAAGTTTAATTCAGGGTTCTGTTTTTATCTTGAGAGCAAATTAGTATTGGGTTATTATATATTTAGTTTCAGTTTTTCTCTTAGTACTTTTAGTTTAGCAGAGACAGTTTACAGTAATTCTTGTGCAAACTACTTAATAATAATACAAAGTTAATATCTTGTACAGACATACATGAAATAAAAGTAATAAAAAAAAGATTTAATTAAGACAAACTACTTAATATTAAATATCTTGCATGTAGTCAAACATGGCTAGTTTATATTTTTGGCAAATGTAATAAATATGTGCTTCATTCTGTTTCTCCATTTCTCCAAACAGTCACAGTTAAGATTTGGTTATGCCACAGAATGAGCTCTTAGTAATTCTGAATAATTTGAGCTAATTATTATTTTATTTTGGTTAGCTTTTCAGTGGCTGTTGTTAGTTTCTTTTCATTTTAAATTAGATTTTTTTTTTCTAAAAAGTAAAGTAAAATATTTTTGTAAAGTTTTTATTTTTATTTTATTTCAGTCAACAAAAATATTTTTGATCAGTAGTGTTAGTTTTGGTTGCCTAAAATAATATTGACTTAACTTAAAAATTAACAATGAAACATTTGTATATGCACCATAATGAAATTGATTTACTGTACAAGTTGTTATGGGAAATTCTGGAAGATTGTTGAATGATATCTCGTGGAGATGTATGATATATCCCATGAATCCATCTACACTGTAAAAAAAAAATGGAGGCTGGAAAAAAAATTAAAATAATGACCATTAAGTTACAGACTTTTACCATAAAATAACGGACATAAAATTACAGACATTTTGTCAGAATCACCAGTGATCACAACCCCTAGATCGCTGGATCTCTCTCACAATAACTCATGGACTACAATTCTGCCATTTCTGGACTACATATTCATACATGCACTCCAGTCACACTCCGGTCACACTCACACATGCTTCCTCATCTAGACTGATTACTCGCACCACCTGAGGATTGTCAGAGACTGATTGCACACGCTATTTAAGCAGCACACTCACTCACTCCCATTGCCGAGTCTTGTTTACTGTAAGTTGCACTACAACGCGTTTCCTTGTCTTGTTTACCCGTGTTTTGACCTAGCCTTGTATTCTTGTTCTCCCTGCCTGCCGCCTACCTTTTGATCTCTCGCCTGTTACTGATTACGATTCTGGACTTCCTACATATACCTGTTTGAACCTGTATTCACCATTGCTTGCCTGACCACGAATAAACCTGCATTTGGATCTTACCTCAGTTGTTGGTGTCACTCCTCGGGTTACACATTTACCATAAAATAACGGATGTTAAATTACAGACAGTTACCGTAAAAATAACAGACGTTAAATTACAGACATTTACCATGAAAATTATGTTAAATCACAGACATTTACCATAAATTAAAGAACGTTAAATTACAGACATTTACCGTGAAATAACGCCCCCATTAAATTACAGACATTTACCATAAAATAACGGACGATAAATTACTGACATTTACCGTAAAATAACGGCATTAAATTACAGACATTTACAGTAAAATAACAGACATTAAGTTACAGAAAT